>NC_064810.1:146985791-147095322 GCF_023721935.1 Panthera uncia
TTTAGTTTTTCCTTTTTAAAACTAAGATATAATTGACATACAACATTCGTTTTAGGTGTAGAACAATGATTTGATATATGTATGTATTGAGGACATGATTCTCACACTAAGTCTAGTTAACACCCATCACCGTACAGAGTTAACGAAATGTTTTGTGATGAAAACTTTTAAGATCTATTTTCTTAGCAACCTTCAAATATACAACACAGTAGGGCTGTATAGGCACGAGGCTATACATGACATCCCCGGGACTTATTTTTCTCGTAACTGGAAGTTTGTGCCTTTTGACTTCCTTTTGTATATTTGACCACATATTGTACTATATCTTGATATGTAAGTTTGTATGCTATTTATTAACTTCTCTTATGACAGTTGAGAACTTAATATCCTACCACTACTTGTCCTGACCCTCCCCCTCCATCTCTCTACCGCAACTTTTGGTTAATCAAATCCTCGTTTACATTAAGGCTATGAAACGATCACCCATTGATGGATCAAGTAGGGTGATATGGTCACGTTTCAATGTTTGAAAAAGTGTTCCATTTTTTTCCCTTTGCTTGATTGTCTCTCTATCCAAGGCAATTCCTCCACCCCCAATCTGTGCCCAGTACATCTACAGATCTGTCAGACTCATCAATGTTTCTCACAAATCCATCAAATAACCTGTCATTCCCCTCCCAAGTCCACACTGCCGCTGTCCTCCCTGTGTCCCCCACTCTGTACTAATTGGTTTCTAGGACGGTAAAGATCATTTACCCTGGCATGTCCTGTCACTCTCTGCTCTGATTAACCTGCTGTTCCTTCTCTTTTTGGGTTTTTGTTTTCATTTTGCCAAAACACATCCTCCAGGAGCTTCCTAAGAAAGGATACATAGCCGATCATTCTTTCGAGTTCTCGTATGTGACCATGTCTTCATTCTACTCTCATCCTTGATTGACTATTTGTCTGTATAGAATCAGTTGGATGTTCTCATGATTCTCACCTTTGTGACCCTGGAGCCTAGTACAGTGTTTGGCACATGGCTGCCCCTCAAAGTCTTACTGAGATGCCCGAATGGAGAGCTCAGAATTCCAATTTAGGGCTGTAGACTCCAGAGCCGGATCTGCCCATGTGCCTTGCTGCCTCTGCGGAGGTGCACAGCTAGATGGTTTAGGAGTTCCTGGCTTCTTCCTCACCCAGCCTTGGCCTCTTTGCTGATGTCAAAAAATTGTAGGAATTATGCATTGGCCAAGGAGAGCTCAGTAACCTTCAAGGCACAGCTCTTACAGATAGAGACTCTGGAGCCAGATTGTCTAGGTTGGCACTCCAGGTCTGTCCCTTCCTAGCTGCATGGCGTGGGCCAATTTCTTAACCTTTCTGTGCCTCCATTTCCTCATCTGTAGGTGGGCGAAATAGTGGTCTCAACCTCATGAGGTTCCTGTGAAGAAGAGATGAGAAAATTCATGTAAAACACTGAGAACAAGACCAAGCAGATAATAACTGCTCAATAAATGGTGGTTGATATCTGTCCTCAGAGGTTTCCCTGTCCATCTGAGGGCCCAGCCTTTTGTTCCTGGTTTCCTCATTCTGCCCATGTGGTCAAGTAGCAAACATTTGGAGTTTGGGGTCAGAGAGTGTGAGCAGTTCACCAACCATGTGGTTGTAGACAAGTCACAGGACCTCCCAGAGCCTCTATTTCCTCACAAGGAAATGGTGGACTCTATCGTCACCTGCCTGTGTAGGCTCTGACTCTTGGGCGATATACCAGTGTTATCTATAATCATTGCTGTTGTCCTGTTCACATCAAGGGGTCCGTGTGGACGCAGGGAATCCCAGCTGTACTCCTGTACTCCAGGGCCTACTGGCCTGATTCCCACCTGCCAGAGGCTGTTTCCTTTCTTGAAGGCTTCATCTGGCCACCAAAGTCTGTGTGATGGATCCACATGAAAGGTCGGACATGCTGGGAATTAACACCCCCCTTTCTCCTCCCTCCATCTCCAACTGGCTCATCTTTAGCTCGAGACTGCAGAAGTTAGTGGAAAAGTGACCCAGCTAATTTGTGGATAATCTACGCGAGCTCCCAGTTTTCCCAGGGGGTTAAACTCTAGTGACCCGTAGCCAGCTAGTCGATACGGCACCATTTATTTCCTAACTTCCTCAGTCTCTTTTATTCCAAAATAAATGACTTGCATTTGAATCCTTGTCTCAGGGGCTGCTTCTTGGGGAACACACTTCTGATATAATTACTAGGTGATGCTTCTGAGCTTCTTGGGTGGACTTACATTATAAATGGTGGCTTGAGAAAACTCTGTCTCCCTGGGAAAAGTTTGGTCCTGCCTTGTAGGAGGGAATAAGTGTCAGCTTTGGGTCTGCTGCATGGGTATTTCTGATCAAAGACAAGATATGTTCTCGTGTGGGCAGGTACAGGTGACAGCTTCTCCCACAGACATGTGAGGCCTGGCCCATGTGAAGAAAGGCCTTATTCCAAGTGATGATGAAGCTTGGCACAGATTGGAGCCATCCGAGAGCATTTTTGCCTTCTGTCAGGGATCAGCCTTGGCACCCCTCATGCCCAACTGTCCACTGGCAAGCCCCTGAAAGCATATGGGCCTCCCAAGAGCTGCAGCCCTTGACCTTCCAGCTCATGCTGGGCCCTTCACAGTGGCCTCAAAGAGTAGGACAGCTCAGGGGCAGGGGTGGGAGGTCATCATTGTATAATTGATCACAGGGTTATACTTTATTGGCCCTTCAAGGTTAATCATGGGAGTTAACAGCTAGTTATTTTAATAACTGTCTTACATCTTGAAGGGGAAAACAGAAAGAGTTGAGCTGTGCTGGACTCCATCCAAGCTTAGCTTTGAGCCAAGTGTAGCCTGTGGCATTCTGGTGGGCAGCACAGGGAAGGCCCGGGATGGTACAGGAAGGAGTCTCAGGTAAGGGGTAGGGGCGGGCCACCCACGTGACCCAGTCAGTTGCGCATCGGACTTCAACTCAGGTCATAATCTCATGGTTTTTTAGTTTGAGCCCCGCATTGGGCTCTCTGCTGTCAGCACAGAGCCTGCTCCGGATCCTCTGTCCCCCTCTCTCTCTACCCCTCCCCCCACTCATGCTCTCTCTCCCCAAAATAAAAACCTTTCAAAAAAAAAAACAACCCATCTGACTAACACATATCTTTTGACTATTTTGCTCCTTCTTTCTCCCCTCTATTCCTGCACCTTCCTACCAGCAGAACACATCACCAGTGGTTCCTCAGTTCGAATACTGGACAGTCTGACATTTGATGAGCACTGTTTTCTTGTGATCTGTACAGCTGGGCTGTGTTGTCCTCAGCTCTGACTGCCGGTTCTTGGGAAAAACTCAGGGTCCGCATGCTGTGAGGGGCAGAGCTGGAAAAGGGACACTGGAAGTCATTTCCTTTGTGCTGAGGGCAAGAAGCCACTTCCCCAAAGCGAAGACAAGCTGTCACCTTGGGAAGTATGCCTGTGTCCCAGCAGGTAAAGACAGGGTGTTCCATTCAGTGACCAGTGCTGAATCCTGACCAAGGAGACAAGAAGGAGTAAATATCCAGCTTTTCTCCCATCGTGTCCAGGATAGGGGAGACCTTTGAAGTGTTAAAAAATGATTAAAGAAAGACAATTTAGGGGATACAAGCTTTATCTAACACTTCGTGAGGTGGACAGTCTCAGAGAACTGCAAAATGAGGCGGAGGGCAGGACACTTGCATAGGATAAAGAATAAAGAACAAGGAAGAGAAAAATAGAAAATATCTGATGGGCTGAGGCCACGTGGTCAACCTTGTTTGGGGTGAGAAGGCCCAGAGTTGGCTTGGCGTTTGGGGATCGGCTGACTGGACAGACTGCATTTCTGGTCAAGCAGAGCATTTGCAGGGACATGGGGTCTCTGAGTTTTGGCTTGCTGATATGGCACCCCAGGCAAGAGATGCTCTATCTTGGGCCTTGAAAGTTATCTTGACAGAAGCAGTGACCAAGCCTCTCATTTAATAGGACGGTTATAGCACACAACAGTCAACGTGTCTATGAAGATACACACCCTGACTCTATCCAGAAACTCAAACCTCCCCCCTCCCCGCCTGGCACTGTGCTTACCCACTCCCCCCAGCCTTGTCCTTGCACTCTGCCATGCTGGGCCCCAGGCACATGAGATGGTCGGTGCGGTGTTCAACCAAAGCACTCCTGCTGGCGTTTAATGTGGAATTTTAGCTACTTATCCCATCTCCTGGGAGTCTTGCCCACCCGTTCCCAGCTTCTGGGGGTCCCCACCAGTTATGGGGACCCCATGGCTGGTGCCTGCCCAGCCTGCCATGCCTACTTCCAGCAGTCCTGGAAGTACTCTTCCTGGACTCCTGCCTCACCCTCCTGCCTCACCCTTGCTGGCCCTTTGGCAGCCCGTGTCCCCCTCCTCTTCTCTCTGAAAGCCCTTTGGGATGCAATTCTCTGCTGCAGCCCAGGGAGGCTTTTACCCTGCCACCCAAGCCTCCAGAGACTACACTGCTTGTCCCTCAGGGAGAGGTGTGGACAAAGTTTGTGGAGGCAGGTTATTTAAGCACCTCCCTCCACCACCAGCCCCTCTGCTTCCCTTGCCCCAGCAGCCCCCGGTGCACTGAGAAGTTGCCTAGCTGACCTTGCCTGTGCTTTACTTCCTCACCCAGTAAGACTCCTTTGCAAGGATTCCTTTTTTGAGGGGGAGGGAGGGAGGCATCCAAATTATCTTTCTTGGGAGAGGAGATCTCTCTGGTATTATTTCAGCTGGGGCTTGCTTTTGTTTAAAACGAGGATCCATGTCTTTGCATTTGCCTATCTGAGGCAAAGAGAGGGTAATACTACCAGTCCCCAAACTTAGAGCTGTGGGGATATAGGATGTGGAGATAAATCGTGTATATACTGTTACCTGTATCAGTTATCCAGTGCTGTGTAATAAACAATGCCAAGACTTGGTGGTTTGAAACAACAACCATTTGTTTAGCTCACGGTGCTGTGAGTCAGGAATCTGGGTGAGGCTCGGTTGGGTGGTTCTTCTGGTTGAGTTAGGCTCACTCATGAGTCTGTGGTCAGCTGGCAAGCCCACTGCTCAAATATCGCTACACTCACATGTCTGGTGGTTGGCTGGCTATTGGCTTGTTTCTGTACCACGGGACCTGTCATCTTCCAGCAGCTAGGTTGGGCTTCTTCACCTGGTGAGTGGGCAGGGTCCCAGGACAATGAGCAGCGACATGCAAGGCCTCTTTTGGCTTGGCTCAAAACTAGCTCAGCGTCTCTTCTGCTGCCTGTTGGTCAGAGCAAGTACGAGGCCGACCATGATTCAGGGCAGGAAATAGGATCTGAAAAGTTTCAGTACCAAGGGACATGGATAGGAGAAGAGTAGAAACAATCTACCTATCACACTATTTACGCGTTGCCTTTTCTCTTCATAAAAGGCCTGGTGATATTTAAGCAGCACCGTGTAAGTCCAGAATTTTTCTACAGTTCCCTTTGTACCTCCAAGCAATGGTCCCTGTGGTACATGGAGTGGGTGTTGCAGGAGGGGATGATATGAAATCTTGGAGCACTGGCACCACAGGGATCTTGGAATGAATTAGACAGTCCCCGGAGAGGCTTACAGGCTTGTGGGGATGGAAATAAATAAAACAGATATTCCAAAACAATCCCCTAGGTGCTGTGATAAGATGAGGTGAGGAAATAGAGCAGGATTTTTTCCCCATATATTTTTGACATTGTTTTGAAATAATTTCAGACTTAGAAAAAAGTTGCCAAAATAGTACACAGAGATTCTGTCTATTTTTCACTTAGCTTCCCTTAGTGTTAGCATCTCACGTCACCTAGTACAGTGATCAAAGCCAAGGAATTAACACTGATGTAGCTCTATTAACCAATCTATAGGCTTTATTCATATTTTACCAATCGCCCCGCTAATATCCTTTTTCAATTCGGGAAACTGCACTGTCTGCCCATATTTAGCTGGCCTGTCTCCTAAGCCTCTTCTAATCTGGGATACTTCCTCAGTCTTTCTTTGCCTTTCATGAGTGTTGCACTTGTGAAGAATGCTAGCCAGTTATTTTGTAGAATGGGGTTTGTCTCGTATCTTCTCATGATTAGATTGAAATTATGCATTTTTGGCAGCAAGAGCACAGAAGTGATGTTGTGCCCTCCTTAGTGCATCGTATCAGGAGGCGCATGATGTCACCTTGTCTTATCATTGGTGATATGAACTTTGATCACTCGGTTAAGGTGATGTCTGCCAGGTGTCTCCCCTACAAAGTTGCTCTTCTTCCCTTTGTAATTAAAGTATTCCTTGTAAGGAGACACTTTGAGACTATGCAAATGCCCCGTTTCTCAGGCACACAGTTGTCCACTAATTTTAGTATTAGCGTTTGAATCTTGCCTACCGCCAGTATCAACGTGGTAGTTGCTAAATGATGATTTTCCATTTCCATCCCCCCTTGGGCATTTATTAATTAGAATTCTAGAGTGAGAAAGAGCTGTCCCTTCTCTGCCATTTAATTATTTATTCACATGTTTATTTATATGAGTGTAGACTCTTGAATATGTAGTTTATGTTACAATCCACTGCTGTCATTATTGTTTTGCCAGGGCAGACCCTTGCAAGTGGCCAGGAGCCTCACAGTGTCTGAATGATTTGTAACGTGCTGGTTACTTCTCCCAGAGTGCGTGACTGGCATCTCCCAGGCCACAGGCATTGCAGTGTGCCGAATGAGTGAATGAATGAATGAATGAATGATTTTAATGCCTGTAAGTACAGGCAATACTAAGATCTCTAGCGGCCCAAGCTCCAAAAGGTTGATGGCGACTTTCTCCAAGCTTGATTAGTCAAAACAAAACAGAACAAAAACCAAAAATAAAACACAGAAGGAAGGCCAAACCAGATCAGAGTATTTTGCATATTGTCTACTTAGCTGACTTGGCTTTTTAGAAGTATTGAAATTGATTAAAAAGAGCTATTGGTTGTCTCTGTTGCTAGTGCCCTGAATACATGCTAGATCTGCCTATTTGATCATCTTCCACCTCTTAGAGGAGTTGGAGAAGACTTCGTGGAGGAGGGGACATTGAAGGTGGGTCCTTAAGGGTTACGGGCAGCCCTTTAACAGGAAGAGGAAGGGGGAAGAGTATTCCAGGCAGAGGAAAGAGCACATGCAAAGCGCAACAGAGTGAAGAATGGTGACCTTTTGGCCAAATGGTCAACAGCCCACGTAGAGGAATGACAGGGCATGAAACCCGGGTAGGAAATCAGGGTAGAAAATTGTAAAAGGCCTTGAATAATTAATTATACGAGGGGGTTTAGACTCGATCGTATTCTTCTTCAAAGAATTTTCAATGAGGATACTCGTTTAGTCTTTCATTGAAGAAAAGCTTATTGATGATCTGTCACCTAGATCCTGCTGCTGGCGGTTCTGAGAGACGCTCAGGCCTGGTTCACATGGAACCAGCAGGGAGGGAGGGTGTCAGCAGATAAACCATGTAACAGTAAGTGTTTCTACAAAAGCCATGTGCTTTGGGAAGAGTCTCTGATGAGAGGGGAGCACTGATGGGGAGGCAGGGAGGGAGGGACTCATCATCGCCTTCCTCCTTACTGCTCTGCTTTGCTTGGACACAACTCTAGATCCACAGGTGCCAGAGGAAAGGAGAAAGAATTCTTCAGCTCCAGAAAGTCCTGCAGGCAATCTGGGGTTAGGACGGGACTTCACGTCCAGGCAACTCTTCCTGTACAATGAGGAGAAATGTTTCCCCTGGGAGAAACATTTATGACTGTGATGGTGGGGCAAAGATTCCTCAACCCAGTGTCACTCGTGGCCTGGAAACCCAGGAGGCACCCAATGAGAAGAGGTGTGGCAGGCTGAAGGCGATGTTTATCTGCTAGATTTCAATTCCCACTCTTTATTTTGAAGCTACAGCCCCAAACTTGAACGATATGGGTCACTGATGCCGTGGGTGCTCGCCGTCTAGCTTACCGTTGCGATGTCCTTCCAGCCATCAGCACCTGTGTCTCTTTGCTGGCGGCGTCCTCTGCAGCCGGTGCACGAGCTCAAAGTGCCGGAGAAGTAACACCCTCCTTCCTGTAACCTGCGACCAAGGACTGGCAGGAGCAGGTAGACAAACCCTCACCTCCAGGTGTAGCAACTCTGAGATGCGTGATCTATGCCGTCTCCCGGAGTTGTCCGGGGGGAGGGGGGGGATTAAGCCCCAGGTGCCCCCAGTAGTCACTTGCTTGCTATCACAGTCATATTGGCTATCTGCCCTCCCGTCTCACCTCTGACTTCCCTACAAGTGTTTCCAGGGATCCCCTCCCAGCTAAACTGCCCCCACGGGAGTCTTGGCTCTGCCTGGGGGGAGTCTACGTTGGGATAGCAGGGCCACACAGGAAGAGTCTTGTCATCTGTGCTGACGTCCTGACTCGCCTCATCTGAGGTAGGGCACAGTCAGCCAGGGCAGGGGCACCCTACCTCTCCCCGCCTCCACTTCCTGATGCCGCCTGAGGCCCTTGATATCTGTCAAACGCCCCTCCCTGACTCGGGAGACAAGGAAGGTAGAGATCACATCACAGGATGAGCTCAGGCAGGGTCTGCTTAAAACAGGCAAGACCGATGGCAGAGGAATTCATGGCTCATCCTTTTCAGTCATTTCCCTGTAAATAGCAACGAGCACCTTGGCTTTTTTTTTTCTTTTTCTTTTTTTTTTCCCCTCCAGTTTAATCACTAAGAACTCCCCTCCGGCGGGTACTTTTTTTAGAGCATAATAGAAGGTGTGATATCTTGAGAGAGGCACCAGAGTCACTTGGAGAATGGCAGCTCTGGGATTGAAGTTCCTGAGAATATTAAAGATTAACACCAAATACTTTGTTGTATTTAACTCTCTGCCGATTCATGTTCCTGGAGCAGAAACAGAACATTTCTTTCCCTCCCTTCTGTTTATTCCTTCCCTTCTCTGTTCTGGGGATTCAGAAGCTGTAGATGTCAGATGCCAACTCCTTAAGGGCTGAAATGGTTTTATATAATAACAGAGAGGGGGAGCCTACAAAATGAAGAAAGAATCTAATTCAGCGCTTGGGCTGAAATGGGAACTGGAAACGAGGGGGGGGTAGCCTTCTTAAAAATAGCTCACTCAGAGGGAAGAATGCGGCTTGTCTCGAAGCAGGCAGGCAGGCAGGCGCAACCCTTGGGTGAATTATAGGAACCCACACTAGGCCTTGTGCGTTTGCTTTTGAAATGTTGATCGCGGCTAAGAGGAGGCGGGTGAATGGAGGGCCGCTGGTGGCTGATGCTGGGAGCAGTCCTTGGCAATGGACGAGGCTGTCAAGCCTCCGTCTGCACAGGCAGCACGCCATGGGGATACGCACACCCTGTGCCCATCCCTGGTGATCTGTGCAGCCCCCTGTCACTGAAACTCCAAACCTGCCCAGAGGGGCCCGCAAGTGTCTACGGAGGACGGGAAGGAGCTCTGGGGGAGGCCAGGGAGAAGGGGAGAGGTGCAGAGAGAATGAAGAGAGACGTCTGACAGGAGTTGATGAGCACCTTGGAGACCCAGTGGTACTGAGGGGGAGGGAGGGAATGAGAGAGAGAGAGAGAGAGAGAGAGAGAGAGAGAGAAAGCCAAATGGGGACAGGAGCCCACAGGAGGAAGCAGAGAAGCAGAGACAGAAGAAAGGAGGGGGATCCACCACAGAAGGGAAAGGAAGCAGTGAGTTCCTTGCTGGATAATGAGAAGGAAGGGGACACAGCATCGTCCCCCAGGCTGCAAATGATCCATTCTTCCTATGCCCAGCCCTTCTCTGAGTTTACAAGAGGAGCCAAGATTGGGGCGCCCGGGTGGCTCAGTCAGCTGAGCGTCAGACTCTTGATTTTGGCTCCGGTCATGATCCCAGGGCTGTGGATCAAGCTCTTTGTTGAGCTTCTTGCTGAGCGAGGGGCCTGCTTAAGATTCTGTCTTCTCCACCTGCCCCTTCCCCTGCTTGCACTCTCTTGTGCTCTCTCTCAAAAAAAAAAAAAAAAAAAAAAAAAAAAAATTAAGAGGAGCCATGATTGATTTTGTTTTATGGTCATCTTTGCTTCTAATGGACAACTCGCAGGAAGAGCATGCAAATTACTACAATTACTGCAGAAGATTTCAGTGCAGGCTTCCAGCTTGACAAGTGGTCACCGATGCCTTAGCTTCTGTGCCTGGTGCATTCAGGGACCTCTGGGTCTGCCCTCTGTCCTCTCTGGAACGTTTGCCTTGGATTGACGCCAAGCCCCAGGACCTTGTCTGCATCCCATCAGACTCCCCCAAACTGGGAAGTGACCCCCAGATCCTCCTTCGCTGCCTGAGACGCACGAGAAGGTGTGCACGCAGATGGACCAAGTGAGCTAGAGTCCTTGCTGTAGGATCTCCCAAATCACAGCCCATAAGGAGGAAGAGGGGAGAGAGGGAACGAGTTCTGTCTTACAATCATGGTATCTGACACCACACCACGATGAGGGACACCCCGCCCATATCCTGTGATGCCCACCATTCCCGTGCCCGCTATCGGCCTCTGATGCATGTCTTTCTCTGCCTGAGGACTCTGGCCCCGGTGTTGGCTTGTCTGGGGTGGGCCTAAACCAACAGCTGGCGGGTACATACCCCACCTTCCTTAGCACAAACTCTGAGTCATGTCCTACAGTTTCCCAGAGAGCCCCAGGTGCCCCCAGAGGTGACCCACTCAGTGACTCCCCGTGTCTCGTCTTTCTTTCCTTCCCCATCTCCTGCGGCTTGCTACTGGTCTGGAGCTTTCCGAGCTGGCCCTCTCAGGACAGGGGCTGTGTGGTGACAGCAGCTTCTCCCCAGCTCCTGTGGGCTGTGGGAATGTAAAGGGCTGTGTCTCCACAGCACAAAGCAGCACGTGATTCTTGTCCGGGTTTCCCGGAGACCACCCAGGAACTCGCTGGAGCCCAAGTGTGCCTCTACAAGCCCTCTCAGGCAGAAGCCGCCTTAATGAAGAAACAACAGAGAAACGAGAAAATCGTGGAAAAAACAGTGAGCACAGCAACTTCTGAACTTTGATAGGCATACTGTGGGAATGAGCAACGCAAATCAAATCGAATGTTCTTGGAGCAAGCCATGCGCTTGGAGTGAGCTGACCTGGCCCTCTCTTGGCCCTTCTCAAATCCTGGTTGTCGGTGGTCATCTGTGAGGTGGGTGTAGGCAGTAGGAATGCGGGATGTGGCTGCCGTTGCCCTGTCCTTAAGGAATGATCCTGGGGAGAATGATCCTCCTGGGAGAGGGGCTGGGGGTACGAAGGAGGACTCTGAATCCCGGAGGAGACAGGGTGAGGTGTCGCGTCTGCTGCACACGGTCTAGCTGTGTTACCCTCAGCAAAAGATTTAACGTCTCTGAGCCTCAGTTTCCCCAGCTGCAAACCAGGGGCCACACGCAACACCTCGCGGAAAACATAACGCACGTCCAGCGGCTGACATTAGGGATAGTTCCCGTTGGCCTTCTCTTTGTCCTCCGCCAAGGGAGCCACATCCTTGGCCTGACGGAGGGCAGGCTGAGGACAAAAGGAAGCGTGTCCTGAGAGAGCCCCCGGCCACACGGCCAGGCACTGAGATGGCTGGACACCACAGCCCCCTCACGCAGCCAGTCTGCATCCGTGGGCGTGGGAAAGAGACGTAAACGCTGACGGGCATTAAACACGAGTTAGACATGCCATTCCGCGCCACCAACACATTTCAAAAGTGCACATCACAAGGCTCTTGTTGAAGCCCTGGCGGCCAGCCAGCGTCAGACCACAAAAGGAAGCTGTTTCCCCGCTGGAGCTGCAGGGTGGCCGGGCGTGGCCAGGCCCTCGCGTCACTGCAGAGTGTGAGGGCTCTGCTGGGATTTCCTGCCCTCGCATCCGCTCTTTCTCCCGCGGGCCCTGCTGTGAACACCCCAGGTGACGGTGCCCCACCGGCAAGGAAAGCCAGCTTTGCCCCGACCTTTCCCTGTGTCACCAGAAAGGCCAAGCGGGGGATGTTTCTACGGGGCCTCTTGAGGCCGGCCCTGCAGCTTTCTGGAGCTCCACCGTGGCTTTTCCTCCCCTCAGAGTACCAAGGAAAAGCTTCTTTCATCCACAGCTGGTGGAAGTCGCAGTCCCTCCGCAGTGTCAAGGTGTGAAAGGCGGCCGCAGGCTGAGGGGTGGCCGAAGGTGTGTGAGGCAGCTGGCCTAAGTCAGGCTTCGTTCCTGGCAGACCATCCGCGGATATTTATTGAGGGTCTGCCCCGGACCAGCCCTGTGCCCGGGTCTGCAGGGCACAGAGAGGCGCCCTGTGTGGCGCAAGGAGCTTATGTTCTGACCGAGAAGCCAGGCGGACACACGGGAAACCGGGGGGGTCCCTGCTGACCCCCGAGCCACGCGTTGATGCTTGGATGTGTGGGAAGGCGCAGACTAAATCCGCAGGCGGGCGCCGGTCCTCCTCCCGGTGACTTGGCACGCTGTCGGAATCCGGAGGAGGCTGTGGAGCCGTTGTTGTTTTGCCCGTGGGCTCTCCTCCGAGCCCCGCTAACTGCCTTTACTCCTCAGATGGGTCCCCTCGTGGACTCCGGCCCCCTCCCTTACTCCCACCAGTCTTTTTGCCCCCCACCCTGCCCATCTTCAGTCCCACGTAAGTGTTACCCCTTCACACGAAGCACGTAAACATCCACAAAATGTTTGCTTGTTATCCATTAGCCCTTGCAAATACCCGGTAAGGGTGGTCCTGCTGTTTCCACCTTGCAGAGGAGGAAACTGAGGCTGAGGGGCGGACATGCCCAGGTTCACACAGAGAGTGAAACTTCTGTCCTGTGCGGTCCCTGACTCTCAGGGTCCCCATAGAAGGGGTAGGACCGGTTTTGTGTGGAAAAGATGATGCTGGCAGACCCAGATCTATTCTTCGGCTTGCCAAAATGTTGGTCCCTAGGAACAGACTCCTTTAAATGTCATTTAAACAGACTCTACCTCCTACCGACCTGCCATAGGTTCCCGTTTGGATAAACACTTATACACACTTTCCTATGCATTGAGATAGAAGGTCTCAAATGATGGATCACTAGGATGTGTTTTTTCATTTTGCCCTGAGTCATTGAAACCTCATTGGCCAGACAGAGTGACTCACCCTTGCTAAGCACCTAAAACTGGTCTAACTCTTTGAGGCCCACCCTTAGCTCAGCTCAGCCCATTCTCTGTAGGGAGCAACGTCACACGTTGAGATTTGAAGGGGCCCAATAAACAGTATGTCTCTTCTCACCTGAACAGCCGAGCCGCTGAGGCAGATGCAGGAACCCCTGGGTTGACAATGAAGTATCAACTTCCTCGCTAGCCAGGCCGATGGCAGAGAGCATCGTGGCCGCTGTGGATCTCAAAATAAGGAACCCCCAGTAGGACAGACTGACCTCCCAGCACATTCCAGTTGTCCCCATGTTGGGGCCTGACCTCACACCGGGGAGCAAGGAAGAATGCAAGTTTCCTGTAGACAACCAGAGCCCCAAGAGGAAAGAACTTCTGGTAGCTTCTTTCAACCTCACCAGTCAGATTTGGGGAGGGTGCAGGGTGGGGAAAGGTCAGGGTTAGTAAGTGGGTAAATCTCCTACTCAACAGTGCAAACCATACCATAGCTACGCACATGGTGGGGTCCCTCTCTGTAAGGACACCCTTGCTAGCCCCATATCACTCAACTCTGGCTGTCTTGGAGACATATCATGAGGTCAGGGGTTGAAGGCCACCCTACTGGTAGCTACCTGGGGGTGGTTCTTTGGACAGGGAAAAGAGGGTGGAGAGAGGGACCGTGAGAGTCTGTTACAACATTTTCCTACACGGAGAGGCTTAGTAATATGGTGACCAAGGGCATGGCTTCTTGGAGTCAGCCCTGGCTCTCTTCCTAATTTCCTTATCTGCAAAATAGAGATAGTGCTTATTGTTTTTATGGATTATGTAAAATAATTTATAACACAGGGTTTAGCACAGTCTCTGGCACATAGTAACTGTTTAAGGGATATTTACTTTTATTATAGCAAATGAGGTACCTTACGCTGACATCATCATGCTCTTGCAGAATGCTTTCTTCTTTGTCCATTGATGGCTTCACCTGGTCAAAGGCCTTGGGCAAGGTGCTGGGCACACAGTGGCGGTTGGTGTGGATTCATTCCACTAGCGAGTTCCCTCTCCACTCAGGGCTGAGCTCCCTGTGCTAAGCGAGTGGGTGTTTGGATTGGGAGAAGCAGAGGGCGGTGATTGTGGCGCGGAGTCTCTGTCATGGGGGTGGGGAGAACCCGGGGCCCTGGAAGAGGGGAAAGCTGGTCCTAGCCAGTCAGAGATGAACGTGGAAAGGAAGATGGGGGTAGCCAAAGATAAGCTTCTCCTGCACTTCCGCCTTTTTCCATGAACAGGGAATTCCTGGGATCCAGGGGTTCATGGACAGCCCCACCCTGGTCATTGCATTGGATGGCTCATGAGAATCCCCTCTTCTTTTTCTCTCTCCCGCTCTCTCTCTCTCCCTCCCTCCCTCCCTCCCTCCTACTCTGCAAGCCTCCTTCTCTCTCTCTGCCTCCCAAACTCCCAAACCTCCTGCCCTCTCTAATTATATTAGGCTTCAGCCTTGGATCTGGTGCCTGCATTTTTCAGGCAACGAGAGCAGACCCTGCCTATGTTGTGATGTTCTTTTTGACAAAACTGCCTTTTAGGTAAATACTTTTTGGGCCAATCTCACTGAATTAACTATCTGGGTCATTTGAATTTCTTCTCCGGGAAATAATTATGGCCTTTGGGAAATGTAAAGTATACTGCAGCCCTGTGAGCGGAAAGAAAATTCCAGCCTCCCTCTTCCTGTGCCGCCTCCTTCCATTTCTCTGTGACCCAGGGACCCAAATTAGCAGTGACTCCCATCTCTGGGGTCCGGTGTGGCTTTGGATCTCTCTGGGGAAGTCCCTCAGGCATTCAAGGTGGCTCTACACGCGAGGGAGATTATATTCACGTTGCTTTTCCTTGTGTGAGAGCAGTGACTTCCTTCCAGGCAGCTAACATTTTTCGAAAAATAACATTCTGTAGCTTCCCTCTCCAATTCTGGAGCGTGACATAGACAAGTCAGCAGTGCCGTCACCGAGCTACGGCCTGGGGAGGACCGATGCCTGCTTCACGGCACAGGGCAGGAGCAAGAGCTCTTCCACCCAAGCTGGGGCGTGGGTTGCTGGTGGGGGTAGCTGAGTAGCTTTGATTATGGTGACGAAACATGGTAGTGAAAGACGCTGCCGGCCCCTTCTCTGGCTGGGAGACGCCAAGAGGCCACCGTCAACTCCAGGAGGGTTCCTCTTTGTCGCACAAGTGTAAGATACAGAGGTCTCCCTCCGCTGTCCTAGCTGTCCTAGGGGAGCGAGGCTGGCTCTGCCCGATACTCCTTGGGAGGCGGAGCTGGCAGGCGGGAAGATGGTGGGGAAGTTTGCAAGCAGCTTTCTGTTCTTTCGCCGCCGCAAAATACCACAGGCTGGGCAGCTTAAACAGTAGAATGTATTTCCTTGTGGTTCTAGAGGCCAAAAGTCCGGGATGAAGGTGTTGGCAGGGTTGCCTTCCTCCTAGGGCTCTCTCCTTGGCTCCAATTAATTGGTTGATTAATTAATTTAGAGAAAAGTGGGGGGATGGGGAGTAGGCAGAGAGAGAGAGGGAGAGAGAAAGAATCCCAAGGAGGCTCTGCACGGGCAGCACAGAGCCTGACGTGGGGCTTGATCTCATGCACCATGAGATCATGACCGAGCCAAAGCCGAGAGCCGGCTGCTTAACCGACTAAGCCACCCAGGTGCCCCCCTCTCCTTGGCTTGTAGAGGGTTGCCTTCTCCCTGTGTCTTCACGTGGTCTTTCCTCTGTGCGAGCCTGTGTTCTAATCGTCTCATGAGTACGCCAGTCATACTGGGGCAGGAGCCACTCAGTGACCGCATCTTACCCTAAAGACCCCATCTCCAGATACGGTCACATCCTGAGGTACTGGGGGTTAGGATTTCAGCACGTGAATTTTGAGGACGACACACTTCAGCCCCTAACCGGCCTCCTGGGAGGACAGGTAAGAAGGTTTGGAGCTGGGCCAGCGGAGAACAGAGGGGAAGTGACCGGTGTCCCCTAAGCTGCTGACGTTCAGAGACGTCAGGACCTCCCTGGTGCACTGGGTCATCCTGACCGAGGCACTCTGAGCAGAGGACAGCAAGAGAGCCCGTGGTGAGGTTGCCAAGGAGGAAGGGAGGTCTGGGTTGGTGACCCAGGTTCACCGGCAGAGTCTAGAGCTGGCGTGTGTGCATTTGAGGAATGGGGGGAGGGGAGGGTCAGGTGGGGAGGAGAGCCAGGAGCTGGACGTTCCTCCAACTGTACCTGTGGACCCCGCTGAGCACGTGAACCAGATCTAGAAGACTGCAACCCTGGAGCCCCAGCAGGCCGCTCGGAGGCTTGCCTCTCGTGTCACGTGGCTGTGGGTGGGAATAGCACCGGTGAGCGGGCCTGCAGCCCGCGTGGCTCGGCCCTTTGGCTCTGACCTCAGCGCAGCAGCATCCATCCCATTTGCAGGACCGGTTTTCAACAGTGGCCCTGTGTGCGACTCGGCAACAGGTGCCACAGCAGGGGTGGGACGGAGCAGAGGGCTGTGCTCTCTCAGTTAAAAGCAGAACTGACCTCTTCAGTCTGGGCGAGGCCTGGGAGGGTTGGGAGGGGAAGGTAAAGAAGGCCCAAAGAAGGAATCTTCTTCTAGTTAAGGTGGGAAGGGTGGAGTGGATGATTGAAGAAATCATCGTACAAGAAATACGTCTGGTTTGTCGAAGAAATACCAGTCGTACAAGAAATACGACTGGTTTGTACCAACCAGCTTGAGAGCTCTTTGGGGAGAGTGGACAGCTTTTTTGAGCGAGACTTTACAAGTCTGCACTTTGGGATTTGGGTTGAAATCTTGACTCACTGTGTATCCGAACACACACACGTTTTATCAGTCCGTACTCATCAACAGGGCAAAGACTTATGTGCCAGGCGTTCTGGTGGACGTGGGAAGAGAGGCATTGGCTCCCAGTAATTTATTAACAGAGGACAAGAGACCAGTCATTCAGTCAGCTGTGTCCCAGACGCAAGTTGGCTGCCTTCAGTGAGGAAATGCGCGGTCTTAGGGGGGTTCTTGGAAGCAAGCCCTGAGACAGGGATCCGTGGGAAACTGATCTCTTAGGAGGTGCCTCCAAAGGAAATGGTGAAGGGATGGGGGAGCGGGGCAGGGTGGAAGCCAAGCCATGCTGCCAGCTCAGGCAGGGTCTCAGCCTCCACAGGGTCCCACCAGATGCTCTGGAGCACATTCCACCTTCAGGGCTGTCCTGACTCGAGGCTTTCATAGCCCCTAAACAGTCAGTCGTTAACTAAGGGCCACCTGGGCGTTCGGAAACTCCTAGGCACTGCCAGCGTTTTGCTCATGTGAGTAGAGTGCCGCGGGAGCCCTTGGACAGTCCTCCTGAGGGAGAGGCCAGGGTGGCTGTTAGCAGCAGAGGGACACAGCCCCTGGGGCGGGAGTGCACAGAGAGGGCAAAAGGAATGTTCTGGGGGCTGGCTGCCCGCATGCCCTGTGTTGGCTCCCTCCCCCAGGAGCTGTTGGAAGAGCCAGTCCGGTGCAGAATGCAGCTTGGGCCAGCACCACCACTGAGGCTGAAGGCAGCTCCTTAACTCACCAGCTTCGTGACCTTGAGCCAATGATTCTGACCTTCCCGTTCCTCATTGGCACCACGGGAATGGGGAATGGTAATTCCTTTCTCATAGGGCGGTTGTAAAGATAAAAAGAGGCCGTGCTGCTGGGCGCCTAGCCCCCTGCTTGGCTCCCAGCAGGAATTTGTGAAATGCCTACTCCCTTCCTTGACGACTTCTCCTCCCTCTTCTTGGGGAAGAACGTAGTTCCCCATGAGCACAGGGCTGCCGAGAAGTCTCCGCAGCCTGCTCTTTTGTTTATGTACCGTCCTGCGGTAGGTAACAATTTAGATGGCAAATTGCACTGCCAGGGTTGGGGAGTTGGTGTATTAATTCCTGACTATTTACTGTGACAGGTTTACAGCCCCGTATCTCAGGGAGTGCTGGGGCTCCCACTCTGCGGCGTCCCGAATTGCAAGGATGCACTTTGCTGCTTCCTGGAGGCACCAAGAATCTCCTCTGTGCGGGGGTGCTGGGGGCAAGGTCCTGGGAGCAGCCAAAGGGCTGACTTCATCCTGTCCCCCCTCCCAGCAGCCCTGGTGAGCCACCAGCCCCAGCCCTCTGAGATTTGGGGGAAGCCACCCTTTCTTTCTTGGAAGAGCACAGGCAAGCCCCTGGTCAGTGCTGGACGGCTGTGTGCCCGTTGGCCTTCTTGGTGGCTCATCTCAGTCAGGCCACAAAGGCGTGCAGCCGGGGGGTAACCTGGGACGTGGCCCTGGAAAAGCACCTGAGTCTCTTCAGTGCAGGCTTCAAGCACGTGCCCATCTTAGGGGGCACCGGCTCAGGCTGCAGACCGGCCCCCTGAGGCTTGAGCAAGCTCTCCTAGCCAGCGAGAGGTCAAGTCCAGCATTAAGCGGACGTCTTTCTGACTTTCTGGGAGACACCAGACCACACCGCCTTGCCTTTCTCCTTGCACAGCTGCCCCCAGGCCTGCCTGTGAGGGTCCTTCCCGCATCACAGGAGGGTTTTCAAAGAGTTTTAGGAGCTTCTTGTGCTCTTCATGCTTCTCCCCTCCTGGCACTACGTTTTTCTGTCCTCTGCCAGCTTTCCCCGGAGAAAAACAAATTATCACAGAGTAATTTGATCAGCGCCCTTTTATTCCTTGGGCACAATCTTGGAGTCTCACCCTCTACCCTGAGCAGCATATTAAAGCATTTCTTCCCAACAAATTGCTTTTAATGAACGGGAGAACATTTTTTTTTTTTTCACCAGAATTTCTCATTATTTAAAATAGTTCAAAATAGGACCCACGCCTTGGGGTTGTGGGGAAGTAACGGTGTGTAGCCGAGTGCCTGGGACCTCGTAAATCCTTAGCTGCTGTTCATGATTATTATTACTGCCGGCCTCTTTCGGTGGGATGCTCCTTGGTGCCTTCAGTAAGTAGGAAGACATACTTCATTCTAAATCTGAATTGTTTTGGAGAACAGCAATATGAAACAAAGGTCCTCTGTGACAACTCGGTCTGAAGAAGAAGTGCTTAGCCAGCACGATCTAATAGAACTTTCTGTAATTACAGGACATTTCTGTAATCTGCACAGTTCAACATAATAGCCAGGGGCCACATGTGGCTACTGAGCCCCGAAGAGTGGTGACTGCGAATGAGAACTCGAATTTTTTGTTGTTGTTGAACTTTTAACTTTAACTGATTTGAATTTAGGGGGCTACGCATGGCAAGTGGCTACTGATCTGAACCGTATACATGTAGCCCTAATGTTGTAGTGACTCGTGGCTGCTATAAAAACTTTAACCATAGCGCATGCAAATGCTCTAAAACAATTTGTTGTTAAAATATACATCCTAATGAAGCTAATAATCATGGTAGTGGGTAGTAAAGGATTCGTTGATCATTCCTTGGAGGTGACGTACCCAAGACACAAACACTAGTAACTGATTCCTGATCAGGATGGTCACGTCTGTCTTCTTAAATTAAGCTGATGATCTTCTCAGCCTCACACCGAAATGGGAGTGAAGACACTTGGGTCCTTTTGAACCCAAATACTACAGGCAAGTCTTTACAGATGTTTCTTATAAATGCATTCTAAGCTGTGCTTTGAAAATATGCTATGGGGCACCTGGGTGGCTCAGTCAGTTAAACATCTGTTTCCGGCTCAGGTCATGATCTTGCAGTTCATGAGTTCAAGCCCCATGTTGGGATCTGTGCTGACAGCTCAGCCTGGAGCTTGCTTCAGATTCTGTCTCTCTCTCTCTCTCTCTGCCCCTCCTCTCTCTCTCTCTCTCTCTTTCTCTCTCTCAAAAATAAACATTAAAAAAATGCTTTTAAAGTAAAAATACACTGTGTACAATATTCTTCTCTTTTTAGCTCAGTAACCTCATTTCTAGGTATTTATCCCCAAAAAAGCCACCCCCAAATAAAGAAATAATCCTGTATGCACAAAAATGTTAATTCTAGTGGTGCTTACACTAGATGGCCCTTGGAAACAAGTCACACATTCATTAAGACAAGAGCTAAAGTAATGCCACAATAAAATATTGGAAACAATTCAGATGGTTAAAAAGGAAGTGGCTAAGAAATTGCATAATATCAGTGTCATGGAATATTCCATATCCATGAAAGTCATATTTACAGCATAATGCCAAGTTTTAAAAAGCAAAACTTTTTTGCGTACAGAAAATTCTCAAGTTTCAAATGCATAGGAAAAGATAGAATTCCATTAGAATTCTGTTTCTGGGGAGATGGACTGGACATACTTCTGTTTCATCTACTTCTACGTTCAACTAAAAACTCTGGACAGTATAGGTGAAACAAACATAAGGATTCTCAAAGTTGGAGAAAAGCGGCTGGGAACTTTAGGACCAAAGGAACGACACATTAACTCTACACCAAACTTGGAGCTGAAGAAGCCAGCGGTCCCCAAACACCAATGGGTACAGATTTAAGAAGTTCCAACAGGGGTACCCTGGGTGGCTCAGTTGGTTAGGCATCCAACTCTTGATTTCGGTTCAAGTCATGATCTTATGTTTCGTTGGTTTGAGCCCCACATCAGGCTCTGTGATGACAGCATGGAGCCTGCTTGGGGTTCTCCCTTTCCCTCTCTCTCTGCCCCTCTGCCTCTCTCTCTTTCTCCCTCTCTCTTTCTCTCTCTCTCTCTCATTCAAAATAAGTAAGTAAACTTAAAAAATAAAAAGCTCCAACAAAAGCCTGTTCTTCTGGTCCAAAGGACCAGGAAAGAGGCAGACTAACAAGACAGAACACTTTTAGACAATGACTGCTCTGCTTCATCCAAACACCACACAAAAAAGTGTGGCTCACCTCTACGCATGCCAGTAAAGGCCAGTTGGGAGCCTAAACCTCCACCCTCCCAAGGCTGTAACAAGCCCCCATAGGCGTGAGGTCTGAGAAGGCCATTTACGCAGCCAGGACTTTCATTCCCCCAGGCCAGTCACGAGGCCCCCTCTCCCCTAAGCCAGCTGTAACAGAAGGCTTAAATAAGAATCAGACTTCTAAAATGAGTATGTCCCGGTTTCAATAGAAGATCACTTATAATACCAAGAACCAGGCAAATCTCAACCAACCAACCAAACAAAAGATAATCAAGAGATGATAACACAGTCAGCCAAGAGAATCTAATAGACATTTATGGAACACTTCACCCAAACAACAGAATACACATTCTTTTCAAGTACCCATGGCATACATACAAAGATAGACTATATCCTGGGCCAGTAAAACAAACCTCAACAAATTGAAGATGATAGAAGTCCTTCATAGTGTGTTCTCTAACCACAGTGAAATCAAATTAGAAATCGGTAACAGAAAGACAACTGAAAGATCTCCAAATACTTGAAAACTAAACAACACATTTGAAAATAATCCATGGGTTAAAAGGGAAGTATCCGGGGAAATAAAATCATACATTCGACTGAATGAAAATGAAAATACAATATTTCACAACTGCGGGACACAGCTACAGCAGTGCTAACAGGAAATGTGTAGCACTATGTAGATACGCTGGAAAAGTGGAAAAGTCTCAAGTCAATAATACAGCTCCCACTGTAAGAATCTTGAAAAGGAAGAGCAAAACAAATCCAATGCCAACAGCAGGAAGGAAATAATAAAGATAAGAGCAGAAATCGATGAAAATTGAAAATAGAAACAATAGAGAAAATCAATGAAACAAAGAGATGGGCCTTTGAAAAAAAATCAATAAAGTTGATAAACCTCTAGCAAGACTGACAAAAGGAAAAAGAGAAGAGATACCAATTACTGATATCAGGAGTGAACGGGGAGCTATCTACGAACCCCAAAGGCATCAAAAAGATAATAAGGGAACACTGTAAGCAACGTTCCACGTATAAATTTGACAACTTGGGGGAAATGGATTGCCTTGTTGAAAAAGACAAACGATCACACCTCACTCGATATGAAATAGATAATTTTGTACAGCCTTTTAACTATTGAATTTCTAATTTGAAAACTTCCCCAAAAGAAATCTCCAGGCCCAGATGGTCTCACTGGAGAATTCTACTCAGAATTTAAATCAATTCTACACAAATTTCTTCCAGAAAATAGAAAAGGAGGAAACATTTCTCAATTCATTCTATGAAGCTAGTATTATCCTGATACAAAATGAAAACATTATAGACCAATTATAGAGATACAGACCAATATAGCTCATGTGTACAGATGCAAAAACCTTCTCAATTTGGTAAGGAGTATCTACAAGAACTCTCCAACTAACCTTATACTTATTGGTGAAAGTCTGAATGCTTTATCCCTAAGCTCAGAAGCAAGGCAAGATGCCTGTTTTACCACTCTCAAACAACACTGTGCTAGAATGCTAGTCAGCACAATAAAACGAGTAAAGGAAATAAAAGGCATACATGTTGATAAGGAAGAAATAAAGCCGCTCCTATTTGCAGATGACCTAATTATCTATATAGAAAATCCCAAGGAATCGAACAACAACAAAAATGTCCTAAAAGTCGTCAGTGAGTTATGAAATAGGGTACGAGATGAACATATGGAAAAACAGCTATATTTTTGTATACTATTTAAATTAAAAATACAGTATCATTTATGATCACTCATTAAAAAAAACGAAATACTTAAGTGTACATCTAACAAAACGTGTACAGGACTTATATGCTGAAAACTATAAAACACTAATGAAATAAATCAAAGTGAATCTAAATAAATGGAGAGACATACCAGGTTCATGGATTGGAAGTCTCAACACAATAACTATGTCAATTCTCTACAAATTAATCTATGATTTTAACATGTTTCCAATAAAAATCCCAGGAGGATTAGATTTTTAGACATAGAAGATTATTCTAAAATTTTTATGGAAAGGCAAATAAGTTATTAGCTAAAATAATTTTCAAAAAAGAAGAATAATGTGTTAGGCATAAGTCTACCAAATTTCAAGATTTATCAAGTAGCTATACCAATCAAGCCTGCATGGGAATAGCAGAGGGATAGACACAAAGATCAGTGGAACAGAACAGAGAATCCAAAATGGACCCACACAAACATGCGTAACTGATTTTTGATAGAGGTGCAAAAATAATCCCATGGATGATAGATAGCCTTTACAACAAATTGTGTTGGAGAAATTGGACATCCATAGGCAACAAACAAACAAACAACACACACACACACACACACACCCCTTAACGTAAGTCTCACACTTTGTACAAAAATTAACTGAAAAATGGATCACAAACTTAAATATGAAATGTAAAACTATAAAGCTTATAAAAGTAGAAAAAAAAAACAGAAGAAAGCTAGTTGGAGTTAGATTTCTGATCCTAGTCATTTAAAGGTCTTGACTAATATACTAGGTAATATCATTCTTGGACAAAAACAAGGCGTGGTTTTATGGTGATGATACTGCTTCTCTTTGATGCCTTGTAAATGGTCTCAGAAGGTCACGGCAGGAGGTGTTTCAAAACACCTCCAGCAATGGCATCCACAAGGCATAAGATGCTTATGGTTTTCCAGAGTGATACTTTGGAAGGCAGAGTTCCTTTGGGTGTAGAAGTTCTACAACCTTGAAAACAAGAAAGCCTTTCTCCTTTATAATCCAGTCTGTATAATTTCACACTTGGGGTGCTATTTGTCCTGCAGTCCTGAGGGTCTCAGGCAATTTTAGCCCTTAAAAAACCAGAAGGTGTTTTATTGTAATTTTTTTTTTAATTTTCTTTTTGAGAGAGAGACAAAGCTCTAGCAGGGGACGGGCAGAGAGAGGGGGAGACACAGAACCCGAAGCAGGCTCCAGGCTCCGAGCTGTCAGTGCAGAGCCCGATGAGGGGCTTGAACTCACAGACCTTGAGATCATGACCTGAGCCAAAGTCGGACGCTCAACCGACGGAGCCATCCATGCGCCCCAAAGCCAGAAGGTTGTTAAGGAGGGTCTCTGAGGTGCTGTCCCTCTTCCTGAGGATAAGAGGGCCCCTTCCCATGAAGGCGCCCTTGAGAACTCAAACACCTCATGGCTGGTTTGGTCTCAGGGGACTTATGTGGGCACAGGAAGGAATGTCCCTCTGTCCCATGCACACTTTCCCCTCCTAGCTGATACCATGTGAAACCCTTGTCTTTTTTTTTTTTTTTTTTTTTTTTTTTTTGGTGGAGGCCCTTTGTCAATCATCTGTAGGGCCAGGAGGTTTCCAGGCCAATTCTGTCCTTGGGCTAGAGGGAATTAAGAAGCTCCTGCCCAGTCCCCACCTCTGGTCATTCTTTCATTCTAGAAGCTCAGGGACCCTGCCCGTGCCCTGGCCTTACAGAGGAGCTCAGCATCATCCTTGCCCTCGTCTGCCCCTTCCCCTGTCCCAGATAATGCTATCTGTTCTCAGAAGCGGATTCAGAGCCAGGGGCTTGGCTCTTGACTCCAGGCTTGCTTAGCAGGGCCCCAGCCATCTCCTCCCAGCTGTCTTGCTTCCCTCGTGCCCTGGCTGTCTCCCTATCGCCTTACCCAGTTGCTTTTCATTGCCCCTGCTGACACCTTCTGCCAGGCACCCCCCTCTCCCCAGCCACAGCTGTTGGCAGATGGCTCTGGAGCCCTCCCAGAAGAAGCTCAGTTTAGCACGCAGCTCTATGCCTGGCTGGATCCTGGGGTACAACAGAGAGCTAACTCCCTTCCTACACCAGAGTACTAGATTACAGCCAGGTTTTATTCCAGGGAATTCTGTGCAGGAGCAACTGACCTCTAGAAATTAGAAAAGAGTCAGGCGTGGAACTGGGCATGGCTGTGGGTAATGGTAGGGAAGCATCCTTGGCTCTGTGTTCCACTCCAGGGAGCAGACCAGATCTTGGAGGGTCTGCTCAAACCCCAGGTGTCCACAGACAGCCCAGGTGATTACAGGAACCCTGGGAAGGTAGTATAGTCTGGACTCAGTATCAGTGGATCTGAGGACCACGGTCAAAGGCGCGCAGCCCTGGGCGTGCTCTGATGCCCTGGACCATGCCCATCTGTGGACCAGCATGCAGCTGGTTCCTGAGGTGAGTGGTGTCCTACAGCCAGACCAGGGAAGGGGGAAAGCTCTGTATCTGCCCCAACTTTTTCTCTCTCCCAAGTGGGATTTGTGCAGGAAGCACCTTGAGCTGCGCTGGAGTCTGAGTTGTAGTGGCTGGAGGTTCTTGGTGCCTGACAGTGTAGACCTGAGCTCAGTCTTCCCACAGGCGGGCCCCCAGCCCTCATCGTCAGGCAGTCCTACTACATTCCCCAGGAGCCAAGGAGGCAGGCCTTCTGAGGAATGCTGATTGCCAAGGATGGATTCCTTTGACACTGGCCAATCTTCGGGGGCAGATGGAAAAAGCCAAATCCTATCTCCATTTTTGAGGCTTCAGTGTCAAACCCTGTTAAAATGCGGAGAGGATTCTTCAGCCAGAAGGCCAGGTCATCCCGTCTCTACCCTAAAGTCCATCCACAAGAGGAGCCTTTTAGGAATATGAATAGCCAGAGACATTTTTGGGAGCAGGTGCTCAGAAAGCGGTGTGTTGGGTGACACAGTGACAGATGCCTCGGTAAAGTGACCTGCCTCATAGAAACTGCTCGTGCTGTGCACGCTGTCCTTTATCATGTGGCCAAGGAGCTTGAACCACCCGGCCTAGTAAATGATCCTGGCAGCAGACAGGGAGAAGGAGCAGGGGGAGGTGCTCTGGGAGCCTGGGAGGGAGGGACAGCGGAAGGGTGGCAGTGACCCCGGCAAGGATGGGGGCATGGCGAGAGGAGACAACCGGCCAGTTAGTGTGTGCCGATTCTCCCAGTCTTTTGAATGAAACAAGACAAGACAAGACAAGACAAAACAAAACAAAACAAAACAAAAATGGTCTTCATGTTACAAAAGAGTTTTCCCACGAACAGTTGGAAATTCTGACAGTTATGGTCTCGTGGGGAAGGCATGGCACGTGCATACCCACTCTTGCACGCAGGGACCCAAGACGCCAGGGCCCGTGGAGAGCCTGGCTTCCACTGAGAGTCACAGGGTGTGCACTGCATCCCGGCACCATCACAGAGGTTGGTTTCCCTGGTCCCCCGTCCTTGAGTCACTTAGCACACAACCCTCCAGGCCTTGCCTTCCAACAAGAATCTATTGCTATCTAGACTGCTAAAAGACTTCTCTTGTTGATTTGGACACAGGATCGCCGCGCCCACTGACTTGAGAAGCCCCTCCATTTATTAGCAGAGTTTGGCTCAGGAGCCTCATAGGAAGCAGACAGGAATGGGTGGGAGAGATAAAGGTGAGAGGGGTGTGGCTGTCTTCTGGCTGACGGTGGCAGAGCAAGGGAGACAGGGAGGGCAGGCGACAATTACAATACCTCGCGGTGAGTGTTTAGAGAAAGCCGAACACCGTGTGTTTGGCACCCAAAGTTAAGGAGGACTAACTGGGGAGCAGGAGGCAGGAGGGGGCTAAGGAGAGGTGAGTTGTGGGGTTGCAGCAGCTCGGCAGGTGTCGTAAAGTCAATAGTAGGGAAGGGGAAGGGAAAGGCGGGCTTCCTGGGGAGGGCGCAGAAAGGCACAGGGGCAGAGGTGGTGTCAGCCCTGGGGACAAGCCATGGGGTGTCAGTAGGAGAACGGAGCACCATGGCCCTGGGGGGGTGTGTTGCAATCCAGGAGCCAACGCTGTGGAGGGAGGCAGCGGTGGGATAGACAGCAAAGGGTCTTGTACACCACGTGCAAGAGGAGAGCTCTGTCCTGTAGGCCATTGGGGGAAAAAGCAGAGGGCTTGGAACCGGAAGTTTTGTGATTAGCTTTGCTTTTTAGGATTAGAACGGGGTCATCTTCCTTCCTTATCGGCTTGTGGGTACAAATGACGTGACAGTGAGATCCAGGTTGTGCTCCCATCATTTCATACTCCCCTCCCCCCTGCGGAACCAAAGGACC
The DNA here is from genome assembly GCF_023721935.1 of Panthera uncia. Lineage (NCBI taxonomy): Eukaryota > Metazoa > Chordata > Mammalia > Carnivora > Felidae > Panthera > Panthera uncia. The sequence continues at coordinate 147,012,811 of NC_064810.1, forward strand.
CTATTCCAGCTGTCCTATCTGTTGCTGCCAGGCCACCGCCCGGCTCCCAGCTCCCAGCCCTGGGTTGAAGGTGGCCTCCTTGCCTGGGGAATATTCCTTCTCCGCTGTGTTCTGTCCTGTCACAGCGCCCCAAGGCAGGGTTACCTAGGCCCAGGAGTATCCCAGGATTTTTGTCAACCTTCTTTTTTTATTTAAATTCAAGTTAGTTAACATACAGTGCAGTCTTGGCTTCAGGAGTAGAGCCCAGTGATTCATCACTTAACATATAACACCCAGTGCTCATCCCGAAAATGCCTTCCTTCGTGCCCATTAATGCCCATCCCCCATTTAGCCCCTTTCCCCCCCCCCCCCGTTTCCCCTCCAGCAACCCTTGGTTTGTTCTCTGTATTTAACAAACCCTTGGTTTGTTCTCTTATGGTTTGCCTCCCTCTCTGTTTTTATCTTATTTTTCTCTTCTTCTTTTTTTTAATTAAGACTTTATTATTATTTTTAGAGAAGATTAAGGCTTACAATCAAACTTCTTTTTTACTTTGAGACCCACCACTTTCTTCCCAGAGCACGGGGCTGGATTTGATGCTTACTTTTGAAAAAAAAAAAAACCCTTGCTCGTTTGGGCTTTTGCTGCTGGAAGCTTTCCAGCCTCCCTTGAGGCTGGTCATCAGTGTAAGTTTATGGTTGGGTTTAAGTGAATTCCCAGCAACTCAGACATATTTTAGAAGGCAAACTGAATTTTGGAAGCCTTTCTGTTGCAGATGCTGTACTTCTCGTTTAAAAACAACAACAAAAAAATGTTTGTTTATTTATTTTGAGAAAGAGAGAGTGTGTGGTGGGGAGAGGCAGAGAGAGAGAGAGGGAGAGAGAGAACCCCAAGCAGGTTCCACACCCAGCGTGGAGCCCGAAGCGAAGCGGGGCTTGATCCAAAGACCGTTAAGATCATGACCTGAGCCAAAATCAAGAGCCCGATGCTTAACCAACTGAGCCACCCAAGGCGCCCCTGTGCTTTCTTCTTTAGTGTCAGTGTTATATGTACGGGAAGCCAGGGAACGCTGTGGAGGTGAGCGGGTCCTGGATCCAAACCAAAGTAGCTCGAAGTCTGGTCCTGCCACTTTCTGTGTGACCTTGGCCAAGTTACTTAGCTTTGCTGTGTCTCCGTTTCCTCATCTCTAACAATGGGGATAATAACAGTAGCTACGACATCAACTCGTGAAGATTCAAGTGAATGATGTTTAGAGCTGTGCCTTGCTCAAGGTAAGGGCCCGGTGGGTGCCGTGCTGCCGGTGCTGGTAATTCTGATGTGCAGCTACTTTCTGCTTCGGTTGACAAGGAGCAAGGAAATTTGAGTGGTTAGACGCACGGTGCCGTAGGAGAGGTTAGATGAGTGGTGCTTTCAGATGGCCGAGCTGCGGGACACTGCTTTGCCTTTCAAATGAGCAGCGTCACGGGAGGGTGAAGACTATTTTTCTCTGGAGAAGATTCAGGCTAAGGCTGACAACTGTTTTTTATGGGGGATTTAAAATGTAGCTTTGCCCAGAGTCAGGGGAATAGATAATCTGAGCCGGACAAGGATTGTCTCTGCGAGATTATGTGGCTCCCGTCGTGCGGCGTGGAGGAGTCGGGAAAAGTGAGCTATTAAAAAAGACAAGTTGCAAAAGGAAAACAAAATTATGCCCCTTTGACTCTTGCACTCGGGTGGCTCTGAGAGCAAGGAACTGGCGGCTCAGAGACTTAATTGAATAATTGCTAGAAGCCCCCAGCTCCCCTCGGGCAGAAGAGGCTCCAGGGCAGAAGGTTCCTCAGCTGTTAACTAAGGAAGGCTGGGTCTTCCTTGGCCAGGGAGCCTGGGGCTGCTGCTCACTGCTTAGCCTGGGAGGCAGGAAGTGTCCCCATGAAGTTCCTTGTCTCAAGTTGTTCTCCTTGGTGATAGGCAGGAAATGTGCTCTGACTGCTGGAAGCCCCAAGAGTCTGTTCAAACCCCGTGTCACAGAGATTTTTGGCCCCGGACCTGGTAGGTAGGACAGATGGAGTGCTCACTGTGGCCAGGCTGGGTGGCACTCTGGGCAGAGGGCTCGCCACCAAGGAAAGGGGTGCCTTTTCTCCACACTTCAGCCCTCCACTTTTGTGTAAAAATAACTATCTATTGGGGTGCCTGGGTGGCTCAGTCTGCCTCTTGATTTCCGCTCAGGTCATGATCTCAGGGTCATGAGATCGAGCCCCTTATGGGGCTCTGCGCTGGGCGTGAAGCCTGCTTTAAGACTCTCTCTCTCTCTCTCTCTCTCTCTCTCTCTCTCTCTCTCTCCCCCTCTGCCCCTCCCTGGCTCACACACATGTTCTCTCTCTCTCTAATAATAATCATAATCATAATAATAACAGTCTCTATCAAAAGCTTACTAATATTAAAACTTTAGTAATTCCATAAAACCAATTTTAGAACAAGAAACAAAATCCCCTTTCCACCAACATCATTGCTTTTGCAACGTTTTTCCTTCAGACTTAGCCATGTTGCGAAGATGGTTCCAGTTTTTGCAACCAACAGTCTACCACTTGTAGTCCGGGCTTCACTTAACATTATGTCATAAGCATCATTAGTGTTGCTATATGATTTCATGATTATTCCATAGAACTTGATGACAAATATACTGCTGAGTTACTGGGCCACCATTTACTTAGTCATTCCCAATTAATAAACATTTAGATCATTTTTGACTTTGGCTATGATGGTGACTGTTGTGAGAATATCTTTGTATTGACAGCTGGGTTTTTCTCTTAAGTTCTTCCTTTGGATAAAATGTAAGTAATGGGCTTCCTGGATTGAGAGGTATGACATTTCTTCTTCTTCTTAATACAGATTATCCTCCAAAAGGAGTGAACCGATTTGCGATGTTTTCAGCTGTATATGATGCCACCGCTTTCTTTTCAACTCCTCTCACATTGCCTGTTGCCATCAAAATTTGTATTATTAATTTTCATAGCTGAGACATTGTATCCCATGTCTGCTTTAATTACATTTCTTAAGTTCTTCCTATCTTCCCTGTGTCTGACCCTTTTGTCTAGGAAGATCTACTCATCTGTCCTACCCTGCTGGCCTTAACCTTCTACCACATCCCTTTAGCCCCCAAGTTAATCCTGAATCTGTTCTCACTGATTCTTTTTTTTTCAAGTAGGCTTCAAGATCAGTGCAGAGCTCAGTATCGGGGCTTGAACTCACAACCCTGAGATCAAGACCTGAGCTGAGATCAAGAGTCAGATGCTTAACCAGCGGAGCCACCCAGACGCCCCCGCTTTCACTGATTCCTTAAATCCAGGGAGAATCTCCCTGCCTGCCCCTGGCTCCTGCCAGGTTTGATTGTCTTCCAGGTTCTTGTAGGTGTGTACGTTCTCTGTCTGGCCAACTCCTCCGGTTGTTTCAATTAGGGACTCACCATTCCATTCATTTATTTATTCGTTGCCACAAATGTTACTGAGTGTCTAAGATATTCTGGATGGTTGAGGTGTGACAGTGAAGGTAGAGTCTCGGCTTTCATCCAGCTCAAGTTTTACCGGGGCACATACACACTATTAATAAGCAAGTGACTGGACTAATAATTTATCATGCGGAAGAGACAAAAAACCAAATGGGGAAAAGGGATAGAGAATGCTAGGGAAATGTGGGCAATGGTGCCCTCCAGCTACCTTGCACCAGCTCTGTGTGTGCCTCCCAGCCTGTGTCCAGTGACCTCATGTTTGCAGCTGGACATTGCTCATGGAAGTATTTACATCACACACATAAAATGCTACAATTCAGGGGCAGCTGGTTTTTAAACGTTTATCAGCACAACAACTGGATATGGGGTTGCCATTTTGTGTGGGTTAGTCGGGGAAGACCTCACTGAGAAGGTGGCATTTGACCTGGAGGAGATGAGGGAGGGAGCCATATGGGTTTTGGGGGGAAGAGCATTTCAGACAGAGGGAACAGCCGGTGCAAAGTCCTGAGGCCAGGTGTGGTTGGCGTATCTTAGAAACGGCAAGGAGGCCAGTGCAACTGAAGCAGATTTGGAGGGAGTGGGGAATAGAAGGGTGGCAAGTGATAAGATGGGGCACAAGGGGGAGACTGGTAGGAGATAAGGTCAGATGTAGGCCTTGTAGGTTACTATAGGCATTTTGGCTTTTACTCCTGATTTGAGATGGATGTCACTGGCGGATTTTGAGCTAAGAATCGACATGTTCTGATTCATGTTTTAAAGGATCACTCTGGCTGCTGTGTTGGGCATAGAACTGAAGGAGGGAAGAATTCTAATCCTTAGCAGACTATTGAAATAATGCAGGAGAGAGCTGATGGTTGTTTTGATTGGTAGGGGAGGTGAAGAAATGGTTAGAGTCTGAATACACAGTCAAGGAAGAACCCATAATGTTTGCCACCGGATCTTAGATATGCCGTGTGTGGGAAAGAAGCCAAGGATAACCTCTTTCTGTTAAGGCCTTTTCTTATATTAACTTGACAGAAAATGTTTTAGTTTAGGAAGATTTGAGGCATGGTGGCAGTCTACCACTTAGCTCTTTGGTTTTTATTTCTTTCTCCTACACAAATTTTATTCTCAGGAAAGATTTCCTTTTAACTATGCTTGATTTTGCGCAGTCCAGTCCTAAGTCAGTCAACTAAGCACAACTGCGGGGAGAGTGCTAGAGGTCCACAAAAATCCATTCTCTTCCTTTCGCATACACGGTAGCAGAACTGACATTGGGCATGAAGCACCTGGATGCATCTCTGGGACCAAGTGGGGGCCAAGGCCAGGTGAGTGGGAGTGTCAATTCCAGGTGGTCCCCCCCACACACAAAAGAGGACATTTTTCCTCTTTTGAGCTCATAAACTCAAACACGGATGCCAAATGTGTTAATGACTTGGCTTTGACCATGGAACCAAGAACCGTGGAGTCATAGGATAGAGAAAACTGAAATTCTGAGGTGACCCATGAAGAGCAGAGCTGCTGCCCCTTACTTCCCCCAGTGCTGTTATGTGAGAGAGCGAGAACACAGTCTTTTCAAAGTCATAGTTTCTTGGAGGTATTTTCAATATGGCAGCTTAACCTTTACCCTAACTGATATAAGAGCCAAGTCCGAAACAAACCAATCAACCAATGGAAAAATCAGAAAGCTGAAAGTAACATATTTCAGCTGATGAATGAAGCCTGAAGAATCAGAACCTTTAGATGAGTGTAAAATAGAGGAAGACCAAGGGCAGAGGGCCATCCAGGAGCTGCTGGGAACGCCTACGGAAGGCTGGCCACGATGTTGGTGGGAATAGTGTGAATAGATTTACACTGGGAACAGTGAGGAGAGAGACACCGAGTGAAGGAGAGGAAAGAATGCTGGCATTTTTAGGCGGGAAGACTTTCCCAGCATGAGACCAATGGGTACTGGGAAGTGAGGGCTGAAGTCAAAAACGCACAGGGGAAGTTGTTCTGTTGTGAAGAAGGCAAAGCATGAGAAATCATCCTGGGACAAGGCACTCTTGCAGTCACTGAGGAGGTGGGTAGGAATGATCCAGTAGGTCTTTTGAAAAATATGTCTTTTATTGGCCATGCACTAACCTTGATCTATGCCAAGGGAGGGGGAAACAGACACCTAACAACCTTCCACATTAAAGTTAATGGGGAATCTCCTATAAAGTCTAAGGACAGAATATGGCATGATGAATCTGTATGATTATTTCATGAAGCTTCCCAAAGATAAATAAGGCTCTTAAGAGACGTGTTTATTGGTGAACAATTTATATCGGTGTATGTAGCATCAGCTGGAATGTAATACACAATGGCTGAGGATAAGTCAGGAAACGATTACCAAGTTTGGCTCCAGCTGGTGCTGCCCCCGTGGGAATGCAGTAAATAACTGCCGAATCACAATGAAGATAAATTGGTGTACTGGGTGAACACTTCCTGAGAGCCCACACACACCTCCTTACTCTCTTTAAGGAGCTGGGGTTGCCTGGCCCTTGGGGGAAGCAGCAAAGTTTCCCTTGAAGACCACTCTGGAGGCCAGGTCAACATTTTTGGCGGGAGGGAAGGAGCCATGCCCCAATACTCCAGGCACCTGTGAGCCTAAGTTTTGCTGGAGGGACTGGGCTTCCATGCCCTCCATAGCCCCGTGGATGGCTACAGCTGGAAGAGCTCTGCCCACTTCCCTTCTCTCTGTGTCTTCCACACTTCGTCACTCTGAGGACACAGTCCTATGGTCCCATTCCTCACCCCCCAAGTATCCCCAAATAGGTCTATGTCTTCCATGGTCTGGCTCTCGCTCCCCCACCCTGCAGAGGCTGTTCGTGTTATCAACACCCAGCATGGGGGTTAATAACCACACGGGCTGTGAAGTGGGTCTTCTCGGGCAGAAATCCTGGCCGTGCCATGTGGGGACCTCAGTGTCAATGGATACCTAGAGAACAGGACACTCAAGATTATGGGAGTGACCAAAAGTTTCCAATGCATTGCAGTAAGATGAAGGCTGGAAAAAAATGTCCAACTGACTTGGTAGTTTGGGAGATAATCAATGACTTTAATTAACAATAGCAAACAGTTACCAATGCTCTCATGTCCTAGACATTGAGCTAAGCCTTGTATTTATATATTTCAGGTAATCCTTATAACACCTCCTGAATTAATAATACCTAACATTTGGGGCATCTGGGTGGCTCAGTGAGTTAGGTTGCTGACTCTAGATCTCAGCTCAGGTCATGATCTCACAGCTTGTGACTTTGAGCCATGCATTGGGCTCTGTGCTAACACTGTGAACCCTGCTTGGAATTCTCTCTCTCTCTCTCTCTCTCTCTCTCTCTCTCTCTCCCCCTCCCCTGCTTGTGCTCTCTCTCTGTCTTTCCTCTCTCTCAAAATCAATAAATAAACATTTAAAGAATAATACCTCACATTTCCTGAGTGATTACCATATGTCATGGATCAGCTAACTCAATCCCCAGCTCGTTGTGTCTATTTATCCCACTCTGAACACCATGAGGGCAAGAACTGGCTCTAGCTCTTTCCTTATATTGCTAGATGCTAGAACATGATAGACATATCACGGATACCCAAAAAATACTTTTTTAAAGGAATGGGTGTGTGGAGAAATGAATTGGGATCCAACTGAGGTTAGGCCCCCCAAAGAAGAAGCAATGGGCTGTTCCACCCTCATTAGTTGGGTGTGTATGTAGGGGTCTATCTCCTTAGGCAAAAGTTTCTAGAAGAATTGAAGGTTCTATTAGATAAAAGGTGCAGAAAATGGGGTAAAAAATGGGTGTCGACATCTACCTAGTGGGGGTTCTTCAGAGTAAACTGAATTGAAGAAGGTGGGACAAGAGCAAGGACCATTTTGGGGAAGGATGAAACTGACACTTAATAGGACTTATGTTAAACCAGTTGTGGCATATTTTTGTTGTGATAAATGATTGCTCTCCCTCTGACTAGGCCTCTTTGCAATATGACTTTGCAGGCCTTCCCGTCAGGAGGTGAAGTCTATTTCTCTACGTAAGTCTGAGTCGGCCTTACGGCTTCCTTTAGCCAATAGAAAGTGGCAGAAAAGTGACACTGTTCCGGTTCCGAGCTTAGGACTCCAAAGGCTTTGTGGGCTTTTCTGCCTTGACAACCCGTACTGCCACGTGAGCAAGTCCAGGCCAGCCTGTTGGTTGATGACATGCCAAGTGCAGCAGAGGGCCTGTGTCAGCCCAGCTGTCCGGGCAGGCCTCAGAAATGTGAGATGGAGGATGTCGGCAAAGCCAACTGACGGCTGACGTGCGCCTGACTGCAGGTGCATGAGGGAGCCAAGCCAAGAACAGAAGGACCCACCAGCAGAGCCCAGAACCTCTGCCAGGACGCCGTATCGTGATCTGGATTAACGGTATGGTTTTAGCCACTTAGTTTGGGGTTGTTTGCGGTGCAGGAATAAATAATACATCATTTAACAAAGTTGGAGGGGATCTGAGAGTCAGAGAAAGCGGTGTGGGTCCCCTTCCCCACACTCACTGCAAACAAATGCCGTTATTTTTTTACACTTGACCCTCCTAGGAGTTATAGGGGAAGACTTCTGGCTGATGTCTAGGTCCGTGGCACAGCCGATTAATCAGTCAGTCTACATCCTGTCCGCAAAGGTCCGGTTTCAGAACCCTTTGCATCTTTGGACATGATCCCCAAGGCAAGCCAGTAGCAAGGGCTACACCACCCGCAAAAAACCTATGTCAGCTCCTGCGGCTGCTCCCTAGAGGTGTGCCGTGATGGGCAGGCACGAGAACATAAAGACTGTAGCACCGACAAGTCTGGACTTGAAACCTGGTACTGACTAGCTGTGGGACCTAAACTACTGGAGCCTCAGTTTCTGCATCAGTAAAAAGGGGACAGTAATGCTTGCCTCCTAGGGTCACTGTTAGGATGAAATGAACGGGTACATGTGCGGGGCCTATCGCATCGTAGGATTGGATGGCAAGAGTGGAGGGAATCGTGCAGGGGTGGGGCCTGGCATAACAGCTTGGAAAAGAAGTCTTCCCCCACAAGAATGAGGCGACAGTCCCGGTGCTCTGTCTCAGGCCATCGGCCTAATTTACGGTTATCTCAGAGCCATCAGAGGAGGCCCCGGGGGCAGGGGGGGTTTCCCCTTTGCCTCAGAAATCGTGGTCCTGCCTTTAACGACTCAGCTGACTCCCTGGTCAGGACAGGGCTGTACTCTTGGCAAAACTTCTCTGCTCTTTGTGCTAGGGATGTAGTGTTTAGTGAATTTCTTCCTGTTTTTAGAGCCCAGAAACGATTGCGTCGGTGGCCAGGGCACGTGTTTTCCTCACAGAACATGGGAGTGGGAATGGTTTGCTCATTTGCAGCCAGTTCTCTCCTGCTCCCCCCACCCCCCGCCCCCCTGCTCCCAGTCTGCCCTCCACCCCTCAGCCCTGTTCCAGTTCCTGTGGGTCCACAGGCTGGGCCCAGGGATGTGGATTTATGTCCATGAGAGGTTTGTTTGAGGGTTAGCAAGACTCATTTGAAATGTGATGACAATCAGAGGCCCAGACCCTATGGTTGTAGCTGCTGTTTCTTTTCACAGACTTTTCCCAGGAGCCCTCTGTCTTAAGCAGTTGCTAATATCTGCTAAAAAGCGTCCTACTTCCCCATAACCCTAGAAAACTTAATTTTTTTAAGGTTTTTTTTTTTTTTTTTAATTTGAGAGAGAGTTAAAAAAGAGAGAGGCAGGGGGCAGAGAGAGGGAGAGAGACTCCTAAGCAGGCTCTTCACTGTCAGCACAGAGCCCCATGTGGGGCTAGATCCGGTGAACCATGAGATCACGACTTGAGCTGAAATCAAGAGTTGGACGCTTGACTGACTGAGTCACCCAGGGGCCCCAGCCCTAGAAAACTTTAAAGGAGAAAACACTTAAGCTTTGGGTCATCTCTTTTTGCCACCCCATCTCATTGCCTAGTCTTCCAGAACTTTTGTGCCCACACACACACACGTACACGGATTCACATGCATATATACATATATGTACGTGTATCTCCAATTATATGTGTGCATACACATATAAAGAGACAATACATGTATGCTTGTGTGTACATGCATGCATACATGGATATATGTAAAATGGGATCACACTGATTAGTGGCCTCTTGTTTTCACTTAATACAGCATAAGCATCTTTTTCGATCAGTAATCCTTCAGTAAGAGATGACAACCTGTTGCCATGGGAGCGTCTGGTTTGAAAGTATCTTCCAAAGAGCTGAATCTGAATGTCTTAGGAAGGGGTATGTACCCTTCTATCCCTGACTGGCCCTGGGGGTGTTTGAGATTGGCCATCCCAAGTTTTATATCATTATTTATGATTATTAGTATCCCACCGTATCAGTCACTATCTCTCAGTAGTAATTGGCATTGGGAGCCAGAAAATTCCTTGTTTTCTGGGACTATTTTGGACATTGCAGGACACTTAGCATCCCTGACTCCCACCGATTCAAGGCCAGGAGTGCCCCTGAGTCAAGGTGGCAATCCAAACTGACCCCATGTGTGGCCAAACTGGGCCATCTGCTCACATCCTGGGCTAATGATAAGATCATTATCGACTCTCTTTCATACATATGTTTGAGTATGGAGATCACACATCCTAGTTTACCTGGGGGCAGTCCCAGGCACTCCTGTGGTCCAGATGTACTTTTTCTTTTTTAATTTTTTTTTAACGTTTACTTATTTTTGAGACAGAGAGAGACAGAGCATGAATGGGGGAGGGTCAGAGAGAGGGAGACACAGGATCCGAAACAGGCTCCAGGCTCTGAGCTGTCAGCACAGAGCCCGACGCGGGGCTCGAACCCACGGACCATGAGATCATGACCTGAGCCGAAGTCGGCCGCTTAACCGACTGAGCCACCCAGGCGCCCCCAGATGTACTTATTAATAGCACTCCTTTCCTCTCAGAAATGTCCTTGTTTGGATGATAACCCATTTGGTCACCCCAAGTATAAGGCCCTACTTCAGAAATAGTTAGACTTGTCGGAGATCTGGGCAGGAGGCACTAGGCATGCTAAATGTCCTTCGTGTGTCTTCCCAGACTTCACCCACGTGTCCGATGGTGGATGGCTTCCACTGGGCGGTGCCACAGACAGATCCTACTCCCTGTCCCAGGGCGGAACATCAGGGCATTCAGTGACAAGGGCTGAATTTTTTTTTTTTTTTTTTAAGTGAGTAAAGAATTGGCCTAAGACCAGAGCTAGGCTGGAGAAACAGGATGGCTGGTAGCCCCTCGGATTCAAGAAGACTTGGAACTTTATATGGAGGGACAACCTCTTTTATCCACATGTGGAACCCCAAACAGTGAGACAGGCTGTACCTGTGGTATTAACATTCGTGAGAATATAAGTACTGCATCAAGGGCTTTGGGCTCTCTTGCTCTCCCCACCTTGGAAGCTTGCGTTTCCTCTGAGCCCATCTACAGGTGGAGAGTCCGCTTTGCTTGGAACCCCCAGCCACGGGTCACAGAGATCACTCGGGCCAGAGACAGAGCCAGAACGCAGGGCTCCCAAGTCTTGGGCTAGAGCTCATCACCTGCGTCCATTCTGTCTCTCCCTGGATTTCTTCCTAAGATGCTTAAACCTCCACTCCCATTTACATCTAAAAGATGGAATCGGTTCGGAAGGACCAGCTGTCTCAGACAGAAGGCTCCCAGAGGCTTCAGGATGCATGTTCAATAGTCACATACAAAACAATCACGGTGGAGTAAAGCTCTTCTGTGGGCTGGTTCGAGAGGTGGGTTCCATTGTGTTTGACTTTGGAAACTTTTTAGTCGACCCCCTCATGAGAGGACACATTCTTTACTCACTCGAGGGCTCAGGAGAGGTTTTCCCTAGGAGCCATGCCTGGGAGCAGCTGGTTGTCCGGGATGTGGAAGAGAATTCACTCCAAACTTCCTGACCGCGAGGGAGCTGGTCTCTCAGCATGGAAGGTAGCTGGAATTGACCTGGCTGCAGACCCTGCTTCTGCCTGATGCTGTTTCCAGCTGGATCCTTAAGCGTTTAGTGCCGGCCCCATGCAGGAAATGTGTCTTGTGTTGAAAGCCAAGGTTCTTGCTATTGTTCGTTCTTATTTATGGCCTTTTATGGGATTGGTGATCCTTTAAAGAGACCTGTCAGCTCTTCTTTGTGGGCAGCTCTGTTTATCGACACATGATTTGCTCTGTGTTGGTTTATGCATGAATCATGGGCATTACTACAGTCTGGAAGACCACAGAATTTTACAAGAGGTGGAGCCTTTCTTTCCATCAGGTTTCTCAAATGTCCTCTTGGAACTTGCTCATCTAACCTCACTTTGGATTCATGCTTTTCATTAGGAATGATGTATCACTACTGGATTTTAAAAATTAAAACAACTCTGAACATATGTGTAAGAAACATTTTGGGGATCGTTTACACGTTAATATCAATATTAATCCAAATAATAATATTATTTATTGGTTTCCATGGGCCAGATCTATGCTAAGCACTTCCACGGACAACCTCATTTAATCTTCATAGCTATACTGTGATACATGAATCCCCTCCAGGGTAGAATGGAGGCTCAGAGAAGTTAGGTAACTCGATCAAGAGTACACAGCCAGTGGGGCGCGTGGGTGTCTCAGTCGTTTAAGCGTCCGACTTTGGCTCAGGTCATGAACTCACGGTCCATGAGTTCGAGCCCCGTGCCGGGCTCTGTGCTGACAGCTCAGAGCCTGGAGCCTGCTTCAGATTCTATGTCTCCTTCTCTCTCTGCCCCTCCCCTGCTCACACTCTGTATCTCTCTCTCTCAAAAATGAATAAACATTAAAAAAAAGAAAAAAGAAATAGTACACAGCCACTGAGTGTCAGAGTGTTTTCCTGGCTCGGAGACCTCGGGGCAAGAGTGCCCCATTTACCAGTTCTTTCTGAGCATTCTCAGCCCCTCCGCTTACCAGGAATGCAGTGAGGGGTCACAGAGATAGTACTGCTGCAGAGTCAGCAAATCTGGATGTGAGCAGCAACACCTACCCTACCTATATTAGGTTTATTATAAAGATTGAATGCTACAATCTGCATGACTAAGGTCTTTATAATTGTAGGCTGTGATGGCTTTTATAAAAGTTGGCTGTTACGTATCTATACATACCTGTTTTACGTGTCTATGTACCACACACACACGCACACACACACGTCTATCCAATGTTGATAGGCTTATATCGGGTTGCTCACAGTTGAACAAGCTATTCTCGGGGTTAGGATTTCTGGACTGGAAGGGGCCTACGAGATGGCCACATTGTACAAACAAGGACAATGGAGCTCGGTGAGAGATTTCTTTGTGCTTTCCCCAGGGGCAGCAAAATGACAGTGAGGCATATGGACTAATGACTCAAGGGTAGGCAGGGACCAAGAGAATTGTAACATGTAAATGTAACGTTAGAAAGTTTGGGTCATCTGTGGGAGGAACCCAGTCCAGATTGGGAGAGGAGCAGACTGGAACCAGAGAGACAATAATGACAGCAGGGAGAGGAAAAAGGGACATTTGCAGGGAGCTGGACAGTGCTATCTGTAAGGCAGAGGATTCAGAAAGCTTTCTACCTGAGCCAACCTGACGTTGTTTCTTCTTCATGTGTCCTCACTTTTCTTTCCATAGACAATGTACAGTGTTCCATGGCTGCATACTTACGGGTAATTGGGTTTTGCTGTATTCGGGGAGGCTGGCTTAAGAGTATACATTCGACACCTTACCAGGAGGCTGGACTTTGGAGGGTATTGGAAGGTATCCCCAAGGGCAAGTCAACTCTGAAGACTAGAAGTGGTCAGGGAAGGGACCTGCACTGAGTGCACTGAGCCTCAGGTGAGGTCAGGGTGAAGGGTTTGATTCCCAAAGGGGCTGGGAACCAGTTGATCTTTATAGAAGTGACTCCTGGAGCCACATTCCATACTAATCTCACCCCCAATGTCCCCACACTCCACATCTACCCGTTCTTCCCTCAGAGGCTGAGTTGACCCCATCTTCCTGCAAATGCCTGGTTCCAGCCCAAACTAGATGAGAGGGTACTGACAAATAATCCAAGGCCGCAGCTGACAAAACAACCCACAGCACACGTCCTGTGCCCAGATGGGGACCGGGGTCAACTGTGTCATCTGTCTTTATGGAGGAGAGCATGTTATTATACTAATTACAGTGTACTGGGCTTTACTGGGAACCAAAAATAGATATATGTGGCTTCTAGGGACAGGGAGCAACATTCCTTTGGCTTTCTTTCCTATGTGATTTCTTTTTTTTTTGAGCAATCTTGGCCGTGATTAGAAAAAAAAGGAGCTGTCAGAAGCTGTGCTGCCTTAGGCATTTGGGGAAGGGCAGGTGCGTTTGACCTATGCCACTGTCACATTTGCCCTGTTCATGATGCTGTTCCCTATGGTCACGGGCAATTGCAAAAGAAACAAAACAGGCAGCCCCACTCTGTCCTCTCCTCTAGCTTTTCGATTTCCAGACTCTTCACATCTCTTAATGAGGAGACGCACGCCACAACCCGGCTTGGGTAGGCCCAAGAGACCTTGTCCCTGGAGAAGCAATTGGAGAGAGTTTCATGCTGACTCTGCAACAGGATGAGAGAGGGAATTAGCATTTATTGAGCTCCTGCTGTGTGCGCTTCTGTGCCAGATGCTTTTGCTGAACGCCACAAAATCTCTGGCAGGCAAATGAGGAATTGAAAGCTCTGGATAAAGAAGCCAAGGGTGGAGCTGAAATCTGGGCCCATGCCTGTTCATTCCAAGCCCAAGTTCTTCCTGTGTTGTATCAGGATACAATTAATCCACAGCAGAAAGAACAGACTTCTTAGTGGCCTAGCTGCACGTGTAATATCTCTTGGGAGATAATAGTGGAAGTGAAGTGGGACAGGACAGGAAACACTCCTGTTATTTCTGTTCTCAGGTAAGCATAATCAATTGATGTTCACAAACTCAAATGCCTTTGATGGCCTGGTGGGATATGTAAATGTGAGTGAGTGTGGTGAATAGGGAGTTGGTGGGGGACAGAGCTATAATGAAACCAAGGAACGCATGTCCCATCGGAAGACATCAGCATTCACATTTTTAAAAACATTGTTGGCCAAACCAAACATAACTGTGAACCAACCAGGACCAAGGGCTGCCATTTTAGGGCTGCTAATTCGGACATCCCTCCAAGTGTCAAAGGCATTGTGTAATATTTGATTTCTTCATTTTTTTAAAAAATGGAGAATAACTATATCACCTACACAAATTAAATGTGACATATGCACACATGCAGACACACACATACACACACACATTGAGTGGAAGGAGTATGATGAGTGTTATATTATTATTTGTACTTTCCCTTCAAATTCCTATTACATATTAAAAGAAAACGCAGTGTGGGAGAACTGAAAGCAACCTTAGCGCTTTAAAATTTTTTTTAATGTTTATTTTATTTTTGAGAGACAGACAGAACATGAGTTGGGGGGGTGGGCAGAGAGAGAGGGAGACACAGAACCTGAAGCAGGTTCCAGGATCTGAACTGTCAGTGTAGAGCCCGACTCAGGGCTCAAACCCACGAACCAAGAGATCATGACCTGAGCTGATGTCAGATGCTTAACCGACTGAGCCACTCAGGCGCTCTGCAATCTTAGTGCCTTAATCTAACTCCTCCATTTTCTAGATAAAGAAACTGAAGTCCAGAGAGAGTCTTCTCAGTTTCATGTAACTGGGAGAGCGAGACTTGGGCCCCTAACTCCTATCCCAGCATCCCTTTCAGTACAGACTCATCCATGCCTAAGGAGTCAGAGCACCATGAGTGGAAATGCTTGAAGCAGTGGTTTGCACTGCTTTAAGGCCAAGTCTAGGTGGTACGACTGTGTCCAGTCAACAGAGGAAAACCATCAGAATTGGCTTGTGAGGCCTCCTGGCTAAGTGCCATTGTATGAGGGAGTGAAGATGGGGACTGGTGCTCTAACACAACCCCCACTTGGCTCGGACTACTCATCTGCTGCGGGAGTCCAGGTGGGAGATGTCCCAAGGAGGATGTCCTTGGTCTGAGAATGGAGCAGGGGAGTCCTCTCTCTGAATGGAGCAAGAGGCTCTGAGTGGACAAGTGAAGAAAGAATTTTCTTTAAGCCAAATTTAAAACCCCACACCACAGCCCAAAGGCTGAAATTTGTCCTAACTCTAGATGAAAGGTGCTTTGAATTCCTTGGGAAACGAATCGGAATATTAGAGCTGGAAGGAACTCTGAAGAAGAACCAGGCAAATCCCTCATTACCAATGGGGAAACAGGTGCAGGAGGAGAAGGCGTGATCACTCTTAGAGCGTGTGAATGCTGGGAAAATAGTTTTTGCAGGGTCTCTGTCAGTATAAACAATTTGAAACAATAATAAGAAATTATGGTCTTAAAATAATGTAATAGATATAATAATGATGATGATAATAATAAAATTATAATTAGAAAATAATAACTTTCTAACAAGCGTATTATAAAATTCATGGGCCCATGTAAGGCATAGTAATTTATCAGTGAAGATTTAGAATAATGAGTAAAGAAGGGGCATGTATGAATTGTTTATTGTCCTATCAGTGCATGCAAATATTCTTTGTGGACTCTAAGCGTTGTGTCTCCCTTTTTAGGTCCATCAACCATCTCTTCATGTTCTTTACCGTGAAATACACCTGGGTAATTTCATATCTCCCACTCTGAGAAAAAGATAGCAACACTCATAGGGCCATGGCTCCTTGGAACATCTTGGTATTGAAACAAAATAGATCCTCTTGCCTCTGCAGTTCCCTAATGCCATCTATTTAATGCCGGACTTACCATTACTCATGGTGCTGTATCGTGTTCTGTGCCACTTGTGAATAATGGCTTCAGTGACTTTCTCCAAGATTGTTACTGTGCTTCATGGATGATGACCACTGTATCAGTCAGGGTCAGCCAGAGAAACAGAATCAGTAGGATATGTCTATATCACGAAATGTCTTGTAAGGAATTGGCTTATGCAATTGTGAGAGCTGGCTGGGCAAGTCCGAAATCCGTAGGGCAGGCTGTTGGGAAGGTAGGCTCAGGCATGAGCTAACACTGCTCTTCACAGGCAGGATTTCCTCTTTTTTGGGAAAGCCTCAGTTCTGCTTTTAAAGCCTTTCAACTGATTGGATGAGGACCATTTGGATGTCCAGGATAATCTTCTTTACATGAAGTGTAACATCATGTAACATCTGTAAAGTGTTTATAGATGTTTATCATATCTACTTAGATTAGTATTTGTTTGAATAATGTGGGACTATAGGCTACTCAAGAGGACACGAAAAGCTGACCATTACAACCACAAATGCAAGGCTTACCTAGAATATTCTGGAAAATATGAACGATGCTTCATTTTTTGGTCACGTTAAATGTACTATTTAGAATTTTGTAGTGTAAATGTAGAACAACGTGTCTTCCAACCATATATTCTACTGAATTTTTTTAGGCTATAATCACTGCATGTCTAAACTGTGATTGCTACCAATG
The DNA here is from genome assembly GCF_023721935.1 of Panthera uncia. Classification (NCBI taxonomy): domain Eukaryota; kingdom Metazoa; phylum Chordata; class Mammalia; order Carnivora; family Felidae; genus Panthera; species Panthera uncia. The sequence continues at coordinate 147,029,787 of NC_064810.1, forward strand.
TTGATTACACCCCTGCTTTCCATACTGGAAGACAGGCTAAGGCCCATGCATGGAGCCAATAGCACAAAACCATCTGTTGTTCAGCATCACTTAACACTGACCTGAAAAGACACCATGTCATTACATTGATTTATGGGAAGAGGGGAGGTTGATCCAACAGGCCCGTCGCCTTTGTGGAGTAATCGTCTTGAAAACTCTTGGAAGACATGGGTGCAGCCAACTCTAGAGGCAGCAGAGCCTGCGGGGGTTGGGGGTGGTGACTGCCCTGCATGCCCACAGCAGAGGGTTTACAGGGTAAAATATCCCTGCGGCCATCAGGAGCTATAGACGGGTGATGGCACTGTGGTCAGAACACCGAGTGAAAGCTAACCCAGAGGTACCTGCACGAGACCCAGCGCTAAGAGTTGATGGTGAACTATTGTAAGTCCAGAACCCTGACCTCATCCTGTGTTTTATGTGAGTGAGAGTCACCTCAAATCAGCATTATCAGCACCATTCTGGCAGCCCAATCTTGTGCAATCCCTTAACAGAAATACCACGTCAGCCAGTAGGGGCAGTCTTTTTGTCAGGTCACCCTAGGACAACCTCATAAGCATGAGTCCTGAAGCTCTTCATGGCATTAAGTCACCACTATCCATGGGATAGAAGGTCAGAGAGCATTCTGAAAGGGAGAAATGGGGATTGGGGCCTGCATGGATCCCAGTCTGTACTCAGGATACCCTGCTGGAATAGTAGTGTTGTCCCTGGCTGGTTCCAAGTACCTAAGTGTTTGTAGGAATGCTTTGAGGAAGATATTCCAAAGCAAGGGGAGGGGATTTGGGTTCTGACACACAGGGATTGGAGTAGGGGCTCCGCTTACTTGCCCAGATCTGAGTGTGGTGCTAGGGGGAGGAAATTGTTTAGAATCACACAGCGGGTTATTGGCAAACCTGTGGTGTCAGTGGGGTGTGGCCAAGAAAGTGGCTACTGGTAATTATTAAGTGAAGCTTATAAATTCTTTACTAAAAAAGTAGGACAGATATAATTCCTATGAAAACCCCACTGTTACTTGCACTGGTATGCTTTCTTGAGATGCAGAGGAAAGGAGAGAATTAGAGCTATCCCAATAGGAATGTAATCTGGCTACATCTATGAGTGTTTTCTAGAGCTAGATAAGGAAGGAGTGGCCCATTGGGCACATTGGGCAAGAATGCCAGCCTACAGAGGGTGCTAAGACACTAAACCACCACTGAAGTGTAACATAATGGAGAAAGCTGCAGTTCCCAAAGTTCCTGCAGGGCTGACAGTCCATACATGCTCCAGGGATGGAGATATAGAAGTGATAAGGTGTCCAAGGAGCAAGCAAAACACTCACACAAAATCCCCAAACCACAAAGGTTGGCAAGGATACAGAGCACCGGCTGCTCTCCGACACGGCTGATGCAAGTGTGGCTTGGCACAATCTCTTTCTCTGCCTCTCAAGAAGGTGCCCAGCTCCCACCTGAGGGAATAAGGACCGAGGAGACATGAGTTACCTGGGTATCTGTCTCATAGTCTAACTTCCGGAGAAACTTGCAAAACCCTCCATCTTTTTTTTTTTTTTTTCCCCTGTGCTAAACAATCTCCAATTAAACTCTGGAGACGTGAAGCAGCTGGTCATTCTGGGCTTCTAAGGCTTAGCGCTTTGGCCTTCCTGGGTTACACCAAAAGCTTGACCTTTAGTCCCAAGAAATGTCCTCAAAACTGATGCAGCCTCATCAGCGGTTGGTTAGGGAGTGGACTGAGTGACAGAAAGAGGCCTAGAATTTGCTCTGATACACTGGATAGGGATTTCCCAAGGAGACGAGAATGGAAGGCATTGCAGGCAGAGAACACAGCATGGACAAAAATGTGGTTATCTGGAATAGGCATGGCCTTCTCAGGAACTGTCAGTAGCTTGAAATGACTGGAGTGCAAAACAGAAAGCAGGCTACGTGTGGTTGGAGGGGATGGGAGAATGATCATTCATGGATGGTCATGAATTCAAATTGGAGAATTCTGGATCTAGCCCCCTCCCCCTGCTGCAAGCTCCTCTACAATAATACAGTTTCCTCAGTGAAAACTCTCTCATACTTAAGGTATTGTCATATTTTAAAATAGTGATGGGAGACCCCTTCCTGCGGTGTTCCGCAGAGACCCATGCTGATTCTGTTACGCAAATCGGATTATGCTACAGCCGTAAGCACTACTGTATCTCCAGTCTAGGATTACATGTAGTTTCCTCTGGCGTTCAAGGCCACATAGGGCCTGTTTTGGTTCATTCTCCAGCTGCATTTACCATTGCTTGTAGGTGATGGAGTTCATGTGGAAAGCAGGATGATGCTAGATACCTGGAGCTATAAAGATGAGCAAGATAAGGTCTTAGTCTAGGTGGTGGGGCTGATAAGCAAGCGGACTGCATGCTCTGAGAACTCTATGTGCAGGTTATTAGAGAAGCAGGACTATTTAAGTGTTCAAGAGAGGAAGAGACCTAGTGGTGGAAATTTGAAGCACTGACTATGAGCCGAGAGAATGGAGAGACCTGGTCTTAGAGTCTTACTGAGCCCGGGGCCGGGGCCGCAGCCCTGAGGGTGACTAGCTGAATGCCACTGGCTCTAAGACTTGTTCTCTAACTTTTTCAAATGAGGAAAAGCATTCTTGTTCTACCCACCTCACGCGATAATTCTGTAGGATTTAGAGGCGATGTTGCATGCCCAAACCTTCACAAATAATAAGCATTTTAGAAACGGACAGCATTATTGAGGGTACGGGCGTATCTAGGGAGCTGGCAGGTTCCGCTCCTAGGGAGTCCGACCTCAGAAGGTGGAAATCCGGTTCCGCGTGTGCATGGAGTCACGTGGCTCTGTTAGACTCTGCTACCCTGTTATGCAAAATCATTATGGAGATGGAGAGGTCACTAGCGGGTGCATAGTTTTGGCCCTTGACACCCAGAATGCAGCTGGACGACTCGAGGAGTAAATAGCGTGGCCCATCTGCAGGAGTTAGCTGGCAACCTGTTTTGTTTGTGGTCCCCCAGTAACCTCAGGATGAAGGACTGCTGCAACATTCGGAACTCAGTATTGATTGTGTCCATGATTTAAACACTCAGAGACTAAGGAATTGACTGTTGGATGTTTCCTGATGCTTTATGACAGGTGTAGCCCAGAGACCATTCCTCCACGCCTGGGGGCATCAGCTACTGCTGTGAAACAGCTCAATTATTTCTCATCCCTGGCATCCTCACCAGTCCACTGGCTCCTCCCTCCCTCCTCTCTTATGTACAGAGCTGCCTCTTCCTAGGCTACAGCCAGGTGTGGCTGTAAATACCGTGAGCCTTAGGCTGCTGGGATGCCAGGGTGAGAGTCAAGAATAGGACCAATATGGGGCACCTGGGTGGCTCAGTCGATTAAGCATCCGACTTCGGCTCAGGTCATGATCTTGCAGTCTGTGAGTTCAAGCCCTGCGTCGGGCTCTGTGCTGACAGCTTGGGGCCTGGAACCTGCTTTGGATTCTGTGTCTCCCTGTCTCCCCGCCCTCCCCCATTCACACTCTGTCCCTTTCTCTCTCAAAAATATATAACTATTAAAAATTAAAAAAAAAAGAATAGTACCGACATTTATGGGATGTCTTTTAGAGTACTAGCATGGTTCTCTCATTACCAACTTTTCAAAATAGGTATTATTGGTCCCATTTTGCAGATGAATAAGTTGAAGTTGAGGGAAGTGATGTGGGGGACCCAAGTCGGCCATACTTCACTACCTACATAAAAGGCTAGAAGGAAAAGGGGAGACAGTAGGGGATAGAAAATAGAACAGCTTTTGGGGCGAAATAAATTGGAGCCTGGGAACAATGTTTCAGGAACCTCCCAGGCTGTACTCTAGGTGACTCAAGATACAATGGGTGGGGAGGAGGGGTAATGAGAGGAGTAGGTAGTTTTGTCCTAAGTTCCTTTAAAACAGAGTCCCTGGAGAACAGACATCAATGAGTCTACACATACCTACACCCCTTCTATATGCATATCACTTGTAGGTTGCTATGTGGAGTTCTTTGGTATCTTCTTTACCTAATTTCCTTCGGGATGGCAAAGCTGGATATGTCTCTAAGAAGGTAATAACAAATAGATAATAAATAAGTAATAAATAAATAATAAATAATAAATAATAAATAATAAATAATAAATAATAAAAGCTGAGTAGCCCAGATCCTATCAGTTTGGAAGCGGGTCGAGAGCTCTGGGTCTCTGGTCCAAGGCCACCTGTCTCTACCTGTCCCATCCAGCCCGTCATACACTTGGCCTCTCTTGGCCATTCCAGTGGTTTGGTCCCACTCTCTCTTACTCTGAAGATGGTCAGATAGTCCCAGGCTCGTGTACTTGAGGAGACTTTGTGGGTAGGGGCTGATAGGGTCCACTTACCCTGGGGAAGAAAAGGAGTAGGAGAATCTCCAAAGGGGGTTGTATAGGCTATCAACAACTCTGCCGTGTGGTAAGCATGAGCTTACACAGGATCTCACCTCACTTTGTTGACTCAGATTAGACCAAATTCACAAACACTGGGTACATGATCCTAGGCTGTAATGCCCGAGATGGACAAGACGTGCTCACCAGTAACCACTGGGTACTGCAGAACAGCCTAAAGACTCAGAAAGAGGTCTAAACAGAGGACTGACGGGACCTGAGGGAGGAAGGGGATCAACACAACAACTGCTCCTTCAGTAATTCAGCAGACATTGACCAAACTCTAACCCCTCTCTAGTTGCTGAGGAAATAGATATAAAAGACACATCCTTGTCATCAGGGAATCACAGTGTAGGCTTACAAAGACATAGGCCATTATCAAGGAGTTAGAAATATTTAACAATAGATGCATGCCCAGGGGGCTCTAAAACCTAATCCTTGTGAGGAAGGGGCGGTTCCTTGGAGGGTGTGACCTCTGAACTAAGTCTCAGTGGAAAAAGGATGAGTAGACCCTAGTGCTTGGCATGTCTTGTGAGCTACAAGTAATGGGACATGGTGTGTCTGTACAGTGGGTGTTTATGAGTTGGTGACAGAAGCTGGGTGGGGAAAGGAGATGCAGCTGAGAAGCCGTCAGAACATAGCATAGATGTATTGCATGCCCCTGGTGCTTTGAAGACTGAGTTATCAGTGAAGGAGTGGGTAGCAGATCTGATGTGTATTCTGCCAGTGTTGCTTTGACTACCACGGAGCCTGGACTAGAGGGAGGCATCACAGTAATGCAGGCATGAAGCCATGAGGACCTCATGAGTCATGGCTTGCACTGGCCTCAGATTTAGAAATACAGGACTGCAGGGTGGCTCTAGGAGACATTCAGAGGGAGAGGCCCTGTGAGCTCCAGGCTGTGGCTTGGTTCCATTGCAATGTGGTCATACCAGTCATTGCTCTTAGTTACAGGCATTGGAAACCAACCTCTGCTGATTGAGGCAGAAGAGAGTATGAGGGAAAGGATGCTGGGCACCTAGAGAATCAGTAGAGAGGCAGATGATGGAGCTGGAGGATAGCAGCCTGGAGCAACACTCAAAGTCACGTGGCAGAGGGGTCTGGAGAAACTTTTACTCTTGTGGCCATTGAACCCTCGATGACGTTGCTACCACCTCTGTGCCCAAAACTCGAACCTGCAGCAGAGGGAGAGAAAGAACTCCACCAGTCCTTCTTCCGGCTTCTGTGTCAAAACCTGACACGGGCACAGTGTTGATGGGTCCTGGAGATGGCCTCTGCTCTGGCTGCAGAGGATGCTGGGAGTGCCAGTTTCTGCTATCGTCAGCATCTAGGATGGCAGGTTGACACCAAAGACCATGAAGGCTCATAGAGTGGGGAGCTCTCCAAATATAATGGGATTCAGATACTTGGGTGGCCAAATAAAATGATCAATATTCACAGTAGTAGCCTTAGTTGAGAATTGGGAAGTTGTGGGCAGGGTCGAGGTACTGGTGGTAATAATGTTCTTTAATGGGTTTTGAGCAATTACTCCATGTGTTGTAAAGACAGAATCTCATTTAATCCTCCTGACAGATCCCCTGGCAATTACTAATATTGTACCCATTTTACCAAAAAGGCAAATGTAATATAGACACGTCCTAGGCACACAGCTAGTAGGTGGCCATGCTGAGATTCTAGCTTAGACGTCCTGTCTTCAGAAACCATGGTCACACTTCCATGACGGAGGCTGGGTGAGGAGCTCTAGAAATATTTCTCTAAATTAGAGCATTGTAACCAGCTGTCTCTAAGCCTCACCATTCATAGAGACAAATTATGCCACGTTAATTGTTCATGGGAACTCCCGTCTTTTGTAAGCCCCATCTCAAAGTACTTCTGGGAGTCTCCACGAAGAGCTTATGTGGGCTTCTGAGCCAGAGCAGGTTTTTGGTGGCCACTGTATTGTCACCATCCTCTGCCCCAGGCTAGGCTTGCTGTGGGGGGGACAGCCGGCCTTGCTGAGAAACTCCAGCTCTATCTGGTGCTGATGGGCAGACCCTCTTCCTCAGCCCCACTTGGCGGCACTGGGGGTCCTCCCAACTCTTCCTCCGCCTTCCAGACTGAGCCACCTGCTGCTACACGTCCCTCTAGTCTGCCATAACTGTCCATCAAGCCCGAGACCCTCTGGGACTGCTGGCTCTCACCCAGGTGATGACTTCAGGAGCAGATCTCTGCAGCTCACTACGGACACTGGAACTCTCAGCCGTGGGGGTGCCTGTGAGGGCAGAAGAGGATGAGCTCCTCTTGGCTGCATCTGTGATGGGGCAAGTTCGGCAAGGCTACTTGGTGCCCAGGAGCCTCCGATTTCAGTAGAAGGCCGGTTCAGTTGCTTCAACAAGCCACACTCACTTCTGCCTTGGGATCAGCACAGCTGTCTGCACAGCAATGTGAGGACACCCTCAGCCCCAAGGGCACAAACCAGCTGGTATGACACCTTCCCTCTGCTGCCCCCCACTGACAACCCCACCTTCCTTTTTGATATTTGGGGGTGTGTGTGTGTGTGTGTGTGTGCATGTGTGTGTGATTTTTCCTTTTTAATATTTGGGCCAAACCATTCTCCCACCCTAACCTCACATTCATTAATTTACTCAGTCAATAACAAATATTCACTGGTGCCTGGTTATCTGTAAAATATAAAGATCTATATAATAATAGTATCTGTCTGTCTTGGGTCTTTGGCAAGCAGAGTTGAGACAAGGACTTGAGTTCAGGTTGGATATTTGGAAAGTGACCCCAGGAAGCAGAAGTGAGAGGGCAGGGAGAGGGAAGGAAGGACATACCAGCACCGGAGGGAAGGAAGGTCACTTCTGCTGCACTGGGATCCCAGTTGCGCTTGAACCTCTAAGAAGTGTGCAGAGACCCCCAGGATTGTCCTTCGCGAAGGAAGGGGACAGGAGCATTTATCCACAGCTCCCAGCTCTGCATGATGGAGAGCCGCCTGGAGTGGGGGCCAGGCCCCAGGGGTTGCCTACGCTGCCCTCTGCCCTTCAGAGGACTGAGTTGGCTTCTGCAGCATCAGCTGTGAGGTCAAGAAGCAAGCCATGGGCGTATGTCTGGGGACCCTGTCCAGGGAAGAAGGTCCCATCGCAGCTGGATTGAAATAAGGATGAGATGAGGGGCCATGACGTGGGACCCAAAACATAAGCTATGCTTCCCCGTGATGTTGTTATGATCACATGAGTTACTTTATGTAAAACGCCTGGAATAATGCCTGGCCCTGTAATGTTGTGTGTGTTTGCTGTGATTATTTGTGAAGGTACGTGCCTGGTGCTTCTCTAGGCCCTGTGGGTATGTCCTCAAGGGACTAACTTTCAGTTCACAAAACATGCCTTGTTTATGTGTCAGAACTCTGATTACTGACATTGTTCCAGTCCTTTTGCCCGGAGGTTCTTGACCCCCACGTAAATGGGTTGTTTGAGGATGGGCAGGTGACGTGGCCCCGCCTGCCTGTTAACCTTATCCGTATCTCCGTTCCATTATAGAAGCTTTCCCCGTGTGCCCTGCTGTTCAGGATCCTAACAAAGATTTGAGAGCTAAGGTTTGAGTCCTAGATGTGAAACCATCAAACTCAAGTTGTCCTCCTTCTGAATTATAGCCTTCTGGGAAGAGAAGACTGCTAGAGACCACAGTCACTTAGATTTTTAATAATTGATGGATAATAGATTGCAGCATGGGCAAAACACCTTCCAGATATGCCACTAAGTGGTTCAGAGAAAAGAAACTGCTCTGCCATCCCCTGATGCCTGACCTTCCCTCACTCATCTGATGACCTAATCTTTTCACATGGGGGAGGACTAGAGTCTCTGTGTCCAGGCAATGAGTGCACCTTTTCACCGAATCCTTCTGGAGGTGAGTCTAGCTCAGCCATTGTTTATCGGTCCAAGGCAGCTGACCGGCCTCCAGTGCCTATGCCAGTGTCTGGTCCTGGCAGGAGTGTCTGGTCCTCATCCTCTTGCCTTCTTGCCAGCCTAAGCCTTGACTTACGCTGTCCCCATACCTGTCCCTAAAATGTGACACTTAATACGGCTTTTTGGAGACTGCCTTGCCCACCTTCTGGCTGGCTGGCTCCTTGGGTTCCAGGAGTTTCTAGCTTCACAGGGGATCTTCTTCTCCTTAACTCTATGATATATAACCTAAGTGGTCACTGGGGGCCTGGGGCCTTCTCTAGCCCTTCCTGGGCTCTCACAAATGGGTACTGGTGAGGTCTCACCTAGGATAAGAGCCAGAATTCACTTACTTTTTGAAATGGTAATATATTGGTATGAAAACCTGCCTCTATTGTTTCTTAATCCCTTATCCACAATCCCAAGATCCAGAAAAGTGCTGCAAACCAAAAGTTAGTTGTAATCTAAATAGCAGCAAAATCTGATCTGACTTATCTCATTTGCCAGAAATATCTGACCTGCACTATAAGGGGAGGCTATTTATAGACCTTATTGATCTCACTTGGTGTGAATATATATATACATGCCGCTGCAAAAATATTAATGCCATTGACCAGGAGATGTCCCAAAGCCCCCTGAGGGTGTTGTGTAAGATGTGGTTTGTGCACCAAACCGCCTTTCTAAAATACACTCTACATTTTGAATCATGCTTGGCCCAAAGGTTTAGGACAAGGGACCGAGGCCCTTGTCAGGATTGTCCCAGCTAAGGCTATGACCTGGGAGAGGTGACCATGCAGGAAACAGGGTTAGCGCAGCCCGTGATAAACATCACTCAATTCTTTGGTAGAATTACAGTGTCGCGACTTCTTAAGGACACAGTGACAACCCCCTCCCTTAAAAAGATAGAAAAATCTTGCCTTCTGTAATCTACACCCATGAGTGCAGCATGGTTCAATGGCTGAAACCCCCTCAGAAAGACCAGGACCTTTTGTAGATCATATTTTGGAGTCTTTGTCTTCTCTTGTCCCTCTTTGCCCCACCTCTGAACTTTACCCCCTCCGTTTGTAAGAGAGCAGCTCCCCTCAATTACATGACAATAAGGTAATCAAAGGGAAATTCAAAGTCTGAACTACACATGAGAGGTCACCTTGCTCTGTTTCCAGTTCTGCTTGGACTGGGAATGTGGTTCTGGGGACAGGAAGGAGAAGGAGCCAGTGCACGTGAAGCGTCTACTAAGCACTGGGCACTTCCGCGTGGAGTGGGCAGAGAGGATGTTTGGGACACAAACTTGGTGTCTCTCTTCCAGACTAGTTAGTCCCCTCATGTCTGGGCTACAAGGGGGAGACAGGGCTGTAAGTTTAACTGGAAGTCGTAGCCTATGTTCTTCCAGAAGCAGACCCTAAGATGAGGCTTCTGGGAGGCGAGGGGACTCTGGAGAGGTAGGGAGGTGGAGAAGTGAGCCAGGGGGTGCCTGGAGCTTAAACATGGGGGAAAATCTGGGAAACGGTGTAGAACGCACACCTGAGAGTTATCCACTCACCCTCCCCCTACTCCCCAACTCCACCCCAGGTGTGAGGGAGCTGAGGTGTTTATATACCAGCTCCTGAGAACCATGGGATGAGGACTTCTGGGGGTCCGGGATGATGATGCCCTGGTACTTCTGGCCTGCTCTTGAGGACAGGGCAGCCTTCCCATAAGCCTTCAGGATAGAGGCCTCGAGCTCAGAGATACAAACACTTGGGTTTGAAGGTGGTTGTTGCATGCTGTAATAATGAAGTCCAAAAAATACTGGCAGAGAACTGACCGCCTCCGCTGCCATTCTTTCCCCTAAACGTCTAGAGGAATTTTTGTACTACTTTATCAGATTTACAGAAGAGGGAGAAGTTATTCCTCCAGCAGAGCCTAGAAGAGCAGTAATGATGCTTGGTGGTGGGGTCGTTCGAGCCCAGTGATCGGTTAAGGGAAGGGTATGTGGTCCTCTCCCGGCCAGTGAGACATGAGGGAAAGCCCGTGTGCGGTGGAGGAGGGGGGAGGGCCAGGAAGGCTTACGCTGTCCTAAGAAGGAGACTCAGAGAGAGATGGTTACTTCTTCCTGTGGACTTTGCCATGAGTGCCTGGTGTTGATGTGTCATCTTGCCATCATCCATAGGACAGGCCAGCATCGAAGGATGGGTGAGCGGTAGAATGGAAAGTTCCTAGGTCTCCAAGGACAGTACCACCTGGCTATATCGAACCCTATCCACCCTCAGGTTATATTGCCTCTCTTGCGTATTGTTGATGCCAACTGTGAGTTGTAGCCCTCTGTTCTTTGTCCCCCAAAGCGTCCTCACCGATATAGTTGATGTCATGTCCTTGAGACAAAAGCACCCTCTAAGATGAGAAATAAGGGAAGAGCACACAGAGGACAGTGGGGGGTCTTGACACTTTTGATAGGTTGGTGTGAAACACACCTTGCACTCCACCTGGAACATCCCCCAGGATCTGTATTAATGAATTAACTCTCGACGAGCTTGTATCAGGCACCTGCCACATGGGCTGCACAGGGACAGGTCTTCCTGGGAATAAAGGAGTCACATAAAGTACCGTCCTTGTCTTCAAGCATCATAAAATTTAGTTGGTGGAGACAAGACTCGAAATAAAGCAAAATAAATGGTTTAGAGAAAGACACGATCAGTGCATGCTAGAGTAGGTAAAAGTAGGAGATGGGGAGAGCTGAGCTGGGTCTCAATCAGGGAGAAGGACGAAGGTGAGGACACGAACAGCAATGTGCTCCAGATCACACTGCTGGAAATTAGAGCTGAGGCTCAACCCTGGGGTGCGACTCCTTCTAATACCTGAGCCAGCAACTACCACAGTCATGCTCCCAAGGTGGATATGTAAGCCTGGAATGTTGATTTACTCATGCATAATGAGAAATAGAACTGACCAGCATTGTAATCCAAAATTTGGGAAGCCATGTTATATTCAGAAGACCCCTGAGGGAGCCTGAAGCAGATCAACGGACAGCAGAGATCAATCTACCCCTGATACCCGGATGGGGTCACACGTCTGCAAGGGCTGGGGCTTGTCTCTCTGTCTAGCTATAATAAGAGAATGGCCAAGTCTCAGGGCTCCTGTTTCAAAATGCCAGGCTGTTTATACAGTCCTTTTCCAGATATGGTCAAACTCAACTGGCCAGACCTCTCCCTATCAATTATACTTCTGCTCAGTGGTGGGCTAGTAACTGCTTTCTCTCTGGAGAAAAAAAGCACCTTGATTTATAGTATTTGCCAAGCTCCATGGTATAAGTATACCCACCAAGGCTGATTTCAAGCTACCAGTGGAAAGAGCTATGCACAGTGGCACACAGAGCAGGTGTGGGCAGGCTCTAGCATTTCTCTGTGATAATGTCCAGATGCCCTAAGGGAGTTGAGTAGTGTCCCCAGACATCTCAGCAGCACATTTATCAAACTTGTCACAGCCGCTGCATGTCAATTCCTGGGGAAAGGCCTCACTTCCAAGTTCTTGGAGAACATTTTATTTTTAACCCCCTATGCTACCAACTAATACAGGCTTAAGGTGGCCATTAAGTGACTGGGAACTTGATGGGCTCAAGAAGCCCAAGATAGATTTCCTTTTCATGTTGCCGAGAATCAAGTTCTATGGGGAAAAAAATGTCAAGAGTTGGGTACAGGGTCTGTGATGGACTAACACCATGGGCAGCAATAGCAGCATTAGTACAGAAGAAGCTTCTGGAACCCCCACCCCCCATTCCACCTCACTTTGCTGTTCTGCCCAATATAAAATGACAGGGGAAAAAAACCCCACCTCTGTTGCCTAGTAACAGCCCAGAATGCAGGGGGAGACCAGTTCAATACAATTCTGAATTAAGGCAACAACAACCCACAAAAAAAAAAAAAATCCATCTTGAGGATTTATAGGAAGACCAAAGCATACTTATAGTCTCATTGTTGGTAGGGAAGTCCCATTAGCTCTGGTTATTGGATTATTTAAGTTGAAATATCTGGGATATGGATGTTTTTTTCTGGGAAGAATAATCTACTCTGAGGCCTTCGAAATCAATAGGCCACTTTGAAGGCTGACTCAAGCCATTATTGGTAATGTTTTGGTTGTGTTTGCAAATCAATTCAGCAAAAAATAGAACCATTTAGTAGTTCCCATGGAGGGCCCTATCCATCAATCTTGCAATGAAGCCTCTCCATCCATTGAAAGTGCCAGCACCTCCCAAGAGCTGTGGGGGGCCAGTGGGGAGCCCAAAAGCTAAACCCAGCATGAAGGATTAAGGGTAGATCTTTCTAGAATGGCCAACCGTCCCAGTACACTTGGGATGCTGGACTTTTAGCACTAACACCAGGATAGTTCTGGGCAAACTGGGATGCTTGGTTACCCTAGATCACTGGTTCTCAACTGGGGGTGATTTTACCCCCCAAAATGAATATTTCTTGGTATAAGTATATCTCAAATATAATACACTGATTCCTTGCTTATCTGAAATTCAAATGTAACTAGGCATCTTTTTAATTTTTAATTTTCTAAATCTGGCAAACCTATTCCCAGAGGGCATCTTGCAATGATTGGAGGCAGTTTGGGTGGTCGTAACTACAACCCGTGTGGCCGGGGGTCAGTGCTACTAGGCTCTCGTGAGTAGAGACCAGGGAGGGTGTTGAACTTTCTCCATGACACACGACAGCCCCCCACAAGAAAGAATTATCTGGCCCCAAATGTGAGCAGTGCAGAGGTGGAGAAAGCTTTAAGCTGGGCAACCCACAAAGCTCCACCTTCCTTGGGAGAACACTGGAGGACGGGCGTGGGCTTCTCTGCTTCACCCGCGCGCGCACACACACACACACACACACACACACTGGAAACGTGTAATATACATTCCTGACTCTTAATGCTGTCAGTTACATAGAGTCAAGCAGCCCTTGGAGCTGAAGAAGTGACCAGCAAAAGGCTCTCCCCTTGCAAGGCTGCCCCTTCCACACTCAGGGAGAGCAAGACAGGCCGTGCCATGGAACAACAGTGCAGAGAAAAGCTGAATCACCGTGGTCTGCAGGGTGCTTCCATCTCCCCAGACTTTTGCGGTGACATTTCCTTGCACTCCTGAAGCCTGTTCTTGGCTTTGAAAACAGAGCTTCAGAATGTCTTCATTGTTTTACACACACCGGTACTGGCCGCGCCTGGAGTTTTCCTGAAGGAAACTGTAGCAGCAGGAATTTTGTGTAATGCTATAATAAGGGGGCTTTATCCTTTCAAAAATACATCCTTTCTCCTTGTTGCCAGCTCTCCCACAGCCCTCTGAAAAATGCGGCTCAGAAGTTACTGAGGCGTTTTTATGTTTTTCCTGTCTCTCTATAGTTCATATCAAGCGACAGAGGGCAACTATTCCGTGGTTCCCACTTAGGCATGCTAGCTCGACTGAATACCTGAGTGAATCAGTGAATCCCAGGGTCAATTCTGTACCCATGTCCCTATTATTTAAGAAGTGACATGTGGGCTGCCAGTCGATGAAGCGTCTTGACTTTGGCTCAGGTCATGATCTCATGGTTCATGGGTTTGAGCCTCACATCGGGCTCTGGGCTGACCAGCACAGAGCCCGCTCTGGATCCTCTGTCCCCCCTGTCCCCCTTACCCCTCCCCCAATCATCCTCTCTTTTTCTCTCTCACTCAAAATAAATAAATAAATAAACTTTAAAAAAAAGAAGTGAAAGAAGTGATGGGGCACCTGGGTGGCTCAGTCAGTTAAGCGTCCGACTTCGGCTCAGGTCATGATCTCCCGGTCCGTGAGTTCGAGCCCCGCGTCGGGCTCTGTGCTGACAGCTCAGAGCCTGGAGCCTGCTTCGGATTCTGTGTCTCCCTCTCTCTCTGCCTCTCCCTTTCTTACACATCGTCTCTCTCTCTCTCACTAAAATAAACATTAAAAATTAAATTGAATTAAATTAAATTTTAAAAAGAAGTGAAATGTAAAAAAATGGCATCTACTTAAAGGAACTGGTGAATTTGACTATTATAGGTCCTCTTATATATGGAATTCATGTTTAATGGGGACGGAGTTTCAGCTGGGGAGGATGAAAAGGTATCTGGAGATGGATGGTGGTGATGGCTGCACAACAGTGTGAATGTATTTAATGCCACGGAACTGTATGCGTAAAAATGGTTAAAATGGCATTATTCATGCTGTTTAAATTCAACCATAGTGGGAAACCCGCCGGTGGAATGGTATTCGTCTCGGCGTATAGTTAAGTATGCAGTAAATGTTTACTGATTGATTACTTACCTAAGGTTGATCTGGGTCTGTTTGCATATGTTCCCCCAATAAACTTGGCAATCGCCTCATCGTCCTGTTTTGTGGTCCTCAGAGTGACGTGGGCATTGCCTGTGCCCTCCGCTTCCTATTCTTCACTCCAGCAATTACTTGAAGATAAGAATATGTTTTTCTGTTTGGAAGTTACTCTTAATCTTCCAAAGTCCGATCCTACTAAGTCTCCATTTCCTCCAAATATGTCTGTGATGCTTGGGGACCTCTTGTCTTGCCCCAGAGTGTGGGGAAGGTGTGTGCCATTCCAGTCTGAACCTGGGAGCACCGCTCGCCAGACTACTAAGTCTTTACCAGCTGACGGCCCGGCGTGGTAACACCGTTCCACGCAGGTGATCCTAGAAGGAACTCTTAACTCCAGGTTCCCCAAATGTATGCCGTCCGTTCCGTGATAGCCTCCCGGGAAGTAGGCAGAACTGGGAATTCTCTCCCCCATTTTCCACGGGAGGAGATGGAGAACCTGGGAACATAGAACCTGTGCCCAAGATCATCTCCTGACAGCGCAGAACGGGTCTCTCCGCCTCCGTTTCAGGCTTTTGGCTTCTCTGAAGGCGCCTCAGAAGGCGTACCCCCTTCTCTGTTTCAGGCTTTTCAAGGCAAGAGGGGTTTCTCGGAGACTGAGCTCAGGTTTCTCTTTCATCCGTGACTCTGGATGTCTGCAAAGTGAGCATCAAGTGGAGGAGAGGGGGAAAAGCTCGTGGCTGACCAGCCCCCACTCCCAACACACACACAAGCACACATATATATGTGAGCACACACAAACACACATATACACACATATACATAACATGTGCACACGAACACACAAACACATACACGAACACACACACATATACACAAACACATATACACACATATACATAATGTGCACACGAACACGCAAACATATACATAAACACATATACACACATATAAATAACATGTGCGCACGAACACGCAAACACATACACGAACACACACATATACACAAACACATATACACGCATATACATAATGTGCACACAAACACGCAAACATATACATGAACACACACATATATACACAAACACATATACACACATATACATAACATGTGCACACAAACACAAAACACATACACGAACACACACACGCACACAAACACATATACACACATATACATAACACGTGCACACGAACACACAAACACATACACGAACACACACATATACACAAACACATATACACATATATAAATAACATGTGCGCATGAACACACAAATACATACACGAATACACACACATATACACAAACACATATACACACATATACATAACATGTGCACACGAACACAAAACACATACACGAACACACACACATACACAAACACATATACACACATATAAATAACATGTGCACGCGAACACACAAACACATACACAAACACACAAACACATATACACACGTGTACACAGACGTATATAACATGTGCACACAAACACACAAACACACATGAACACACAACACATACACAAGCACACACAAACACATATATACACACATATTGCACACATGCACACACGTACATAATGTGCACACGGACACAAATACGCATGAACACACACACACGAGCACACACATGAACTCACATGAGCATACACACACACAAGCAGTCTGAGACGACTGACAATGGCCCCAAACTGGGACACAAGCCGGTTGTGGTGCCTTCTGGGCCTTCTCGGGAGTCGCTGGTAAAGCTCTATGTGGGCGTCCGGGGCTGTTTCAGAGGGAACGCATGCGAGCTAGCGACACAGGATTTGGAATAATTTCTGTTCAACTGCTGCTGGCATCCCTCCCTCACTGCTCCACGCCTACTTAAAAAAGCAGTCTTTTCTAAACCGGAATTTAACCACGTCGCTCTCTCTCAGCAGCCTGCATTACCGCCTCGGGGTGCAGCTCAGGCCGGAAGCCGGCATGAGGACCTGGAGAGGCATCCAATGCCTGCCAGCAGAGCTGAGGCAGTCCTGGCCCAGGGCTTCCTGTTCTCCAGCCACTTAGAGACACCTGCCCCTCCCCTGGCTGGGGCCTCTGCACCTTTGGGTCATTCCCTCTGCACCAGTCCCTCCCTTCCGTTCCCCCTTGAGGATGAACCTGACCATCAGGTCCTGCCTCCAGGACTGTCCTGGCTCCTCCTGTCTTTAAGGTCATCTCATTGTTTGTTTTCGTTGTCTGCTCCCTTCCATTTCTCATCAACCGGCCCAAGCACTGGAGGATGAGGACAGCGTGGGAGTCCCTTCCAAATCCCCATGTTCTAGCCCAGGCCTGGTCCCGGTAGGCACCTTTGCAAACCTATTGAATAAACGAAAGAATGAATGGATGGCTTGGAGGTCTGAAGGCATCTTTCTACAGAAACAATGTTGAAAATGACTCTGTGTTCCCAGTAGACCACGGACCAGGGCTGACCTCTGACCCCTGGGGGACTGCAACAGACTGGCTCCTCTAACCTCACAGAGAGGCAGCAATGAGGCTGGGGCCTTGACCTCAGCTCCAAGGCAGACTCAAGTGGGCAGAAAGTCATTCCAATGGCCTGGCCTGTGATTGGCTTAGGGCCAGTGGGCACCCCATTTTGGGCCAGTAAGACTCAAGGGGAGAGTGGCTGGAGGTTCCAAAAACATTCTTAGAAGAGGCAGATGGCCAGTCTGCCAGCCGTCTAAATAACAGAGAGAATGCAGGTATAAGAGGAATCTGACTCTGTAGAGGGCAGAGAGGAAAGAGCGCTTGGGTCCCTGGGGAACTGCTGGCTCAAGCCCTCAAACTGCCCACTTCTGACTTCCGGTACATGCATCAGGAAGTCCTTGTTTGGGGGGCTGCTTTGACCTGGGTTTTCTGTTACCTGCAGTTGGAAACAGGGCTGATCTCTGTAGGCTGAAGAACCGTAAGCCTTACGTGTATTAAGATTGTTTTACATACACAGGTCCCTTACCAGGCCCTGGGAGGGCCTCACAAAGTATTTCCAGCAAAACATGTTTTTGTAAAATTTGCAAAGGCAAGGTTATTTAACCACAGTCCATCAAAACACACCTCTTTCCACTCCGACCTCTTTTCACTCTGTCACACTGCCCTGGGGTTGGGTGCAGCGGAGGCAGCCAAAGGCAACTTGAGAATCCGGCCCGGGGACAGATGAGTTGGTCGCTCATTCAGCTGGGTGTGGAGGGACATGGTTCACGGTCACTTGGGGTTTAGCTTAAGTCACGCTGGATGATTCCATGTGGGAACGACTTCCAAGAATTCTCTTACCACCCACAGAGCTGACTCACGGGGCACTGGGTCTCAAAGGTGCAGGGCTGCAGACGGTCACATGATGTGATACACGGACCATGGTACGCAGCCCAGAACCACACGGAAGGCAGAGGAAAAAGAAGATTTGAAATGTAGGCTGGGGAAACTCCTCCCACTTGTAGGATATGTAAGTGAAGGACTCAGTTCTCTGCAGCACCTCACCAAGACCTCACCAAGTTCTTGGGTCAGATGTGAGGGCATCAGCCTCCCGGTTAGGGCGCTGTGGTGGTGGTGTGGTTGACAGATTCTTTAATGGGCATCTCCAACTCAAAGCATAAAGATGAGCCACTGCATAAGGAAACCTGAAACATCCTGGGAACTTCCCAGCTTGGAGAAGATTCCCCAAGTTTGACAATAACCTTGAAAATGTCTATAACCTTAACAGTAATGGATTGTGAAGCTATAAGAAACTTCATAAACTATAGTCCATAATTAAAAAAGAACTGATCAACCATGCTAGAGACAAAACTTAATTATCTTTCTATTGGCTCTGTAGAAAATATTATAAAATTGTTGTCGTGTCATGAAGCAATCAAAGAGAATGCAGACAGATAAACACAGGGGAAAAACAGTTTAGAAGGAAGTCAAGCAGTTATGTAATAAAAATAATATGCTGTTTCTCTGGATTTTGTGATGTTTGTGTTGTCAGCTTTTCAATATTTTAAATTTGTTGTCATTTCTTTTCTCATTCTAGGTGTTCGTTGTTATGCCTAATTATGTATTAGTAATTTTGTGTTATTTCCTAAAGAGAGGTCCCTGAGTTGTGTGAGCCTTAGGCCCCGCAGCACAGGAGTCTGCTCTGACTCGTGGTCCTGGGACAGCAGAACCCACCAGAATGGAGCACTGGCTACATCCCTCCACCGTGAATTTTGCAGAGGAATCTTTCTGGGAACACAGAGCCGCCATTGGCTGTGGCCTCTGGCGGCCACTCTAGCCATGGAAAGACCATGTGACAGACCATCCCCACGGACATTCTCCCTTGAGCCCGGGAGATGCCTGGATGGCAATGATCCTAATGTATTAAGAAATGTACCCGAAGGCTAGAATGAGAACAATCCCATGTTCTAGGAGCAGGGGGAACGTGGGACATTCCCCCAACATCCAACTATACCCCAGGCTGGAGGGAAGCAGCTGTCAGGGTTGTGTCCCAAATTTTGCTGGCACAGACAGCAGGGGTGCTTAACCTGGGCTCCACAGACATCTCCCCTCGAAGGCTCAAGGGTAGAAGTCAGTGGGACTGGGAACTTGGCTAGCTTATACCATTACGTCTTTATTTCTACTGACTTTAGGCAAAGTTTGGCATTTCTGTCAATTATAAACATAGGCAGTGAAGTATAGTATTAGTACCGTCACCAAGAAAAATCAATGTTTGTCTATCCCATTAGTGTTTTTGAGGTTATCTTAAGATATCATTAAGTTAATAGTCGTTATTAGATCTGCTGCTAGTCTTTATTGAATGCATTAATGTGGAAGCTATCCATTGCTGCGTCGCAAATTATATTTTATATTTAAATAATGATTTCAATATAATTAGATTTCTTTATAATCTATTATTTTCTTTTATTTTGTTTATTTTTTTAAAAAAACATGTTTTAAGTTTATTTATTTATTTTGAGAGAGACAGAGCATGGGAGGGGCAGAGAGAGAGAAAGAGAGAGAGGGAGAGAGAGAGAATCCCAAGCTCTGCCAGTGCAGAGCCAGACGCAGGGCTAGATCTCACAAACCATGAGATTGAGACCTTTGCCAATACCAAGAGTCAGATGCTCAACGGACTGAGTCACCCTGGTGCCCCTCTATTATTTTACTGAATTTACTTAAAAACATTATTCTGATCACCTCACACCTGTCAGAATGGCTAAAATAAACAACACAAGAAACAACAGGTGTCAGTAAGGATGTGGAGAAAGGGGAGTCCTCATGCACTGTTGGTGGGAATGCAAAGTGGTGCACCCATTCGAGGAAATGTACGGATGTTTCGCAAAAAGTTAAAAATAGAACTATCCTACGATCCAGCAATTGCACTGTTAAGTATTTAGCCAGAGGATATAAAAATACAGATTTGAAGGGGCACATGCACCTAAATGTTTATAGCAGCATTATCAACAATAGCCTAACTATGGAGAGAGCCCAAACGTCCATTGACTCATGAATGGTTTAAGAAGATATGTTATTTACATATACAATGGCATATTACTCAACCGTCCAAAACAATGAAATCTTGCCATTTGCCATGATGTGGATGGAGCTACAATATCTTACGCTATGTGAAATAAGTCAATCCGAGAAAGACAAACACCATATGATTTCACTCATATGTGGAATTTAAGAAACAAAACAGTCGAACACATGGGAATGGGGGGAAAAAGAGAAGAGAAGAGAATAGACTCTTAACAACAGAGGACAAACTATGGGTTGATGGAGGGAGGAGGGTGGGGATGGTTTAGATGGGTGATGGGCGTTAAGGAAGACCCTTGTTGTGATGAGCACTGGGTGTTTTATGTAAGAGATGAATTACTGATTTCTATTCCTGAAACCAATATCACAGTGCATGTTAACTAAATTTTAATTTAAAAAATACACATTATTCTGAGAAGGGGTCTATGGGACAGGGCTGCCAGAGGGCCCCACAGCACTAGGAAGATTAAGAATACCTATGGCAAAGGATGTTGCGAATATAGAGATAGGGTAGTAGATGGGATAAGGAGAAGAAGAACGAATCATTACCTAGATGGCTAGCTTTTGGTTCGGAGTTGAATTTTTCAACTTTGTAGTCACGCACTCATTCATCCAAAGAATACTGAGTGAACATCTACTATGTGGTGAATTATATGAACTTTTTCTCACTTAATCTAATTCAATACTCCCTTGATGAGGCAGGCAGCATTATTAAACCCATTTTACAGATGGAGAAAAGAAGGCTTAAGGAGGTTAGGTTACTTGCCCACAGTCACATGGCTGCTAAGTGGGCATGGGGCCCGTCTGTAACCTTCATGTCAAACTGACTGTCCTGGTGAGGGATTGAGTGCCCTGACACAGGGAACATGGGGTATTGTCATCTCAACCAGCCTATGGAGAGGCAGGAGGGTTACCTGGAGAAGGTGATAGTGGCACTGAATTCTGATATTTGAGTAAGAGTTGGCTGGTACCTAGAAGGCAGCTGGAGGTGGGGGGTGGGGGCTGAGGCAGGCTTCCCAGGTGGAAAAAGGGGCTGGGAGCAGGAAGAGAGGTGTTATGGAAGAGAAGTCAGATCAAGAGCTCAGGGGGCATCTTGGATTCCTCCTCTAACACCTCAGAGTCTGGAACTTGTTCTGGCCACATGGTTGGGGAGGGAGGTGTCTGAGTTAGGGCCCAGGATTCTCTCTAGGCCACTTGGGATGACTAACCTTTCAAGTTTGTCAGGACTGAGGGGTTTCCCAGGACGTTGGACTTTCAGTTTGAAAACTGGAAACTTCCTGGAAAATCAGGATGAATTGGTCACCCTAGAAAGCAAGAAAGACAGCTTTTCTGGCAGGGGAAACATTGCTCTCCTCTCTTCAAGGCAAGATGGAGAAGGTGATGTCCATTCACAGCTCCTGGGTTTGCAGAGGCAAGAGGCAGTCTGAGGTGAGGGCTGTTCAGCTTCTCCCTTGTTCTCACACTTAGCTCTGCTCTTAGATTAGAAAAGAACAAAGCTCCACCTCCCTAGCTGCAAGACCATGTTTCCTCCAGAATATTCTGCTGTCTGCACCCCAAAACGAATTACTGATTGAGTGGGGTCATCACCTTGGGGTGGTAGCCTCTTTAGCTACAAAAAAACTAAGGTGACATATGGGGTGTCAGTTCAGGCCTTGTAGAGGGCGTGGGCCAACCGAGGGACCTACAACTCCGTGTAAGTTCTTTCTTTCCTTATTTCAAGCCAAGACCAGACCAACCTTCTCAAATGTCACTGGGCTGTTTGTGAAAATGCAGATTCTTAGGCCTATACTCCTTGAGATCTGAGTTCAGTGTGTCAGGGTGTGGTCCAAGGAACTGCACTGGACAGAAGTTCTTCTGGAAATAATGGTGCCGGAACCCTCAGACACTGGAAAAGGCCATTTAAAATGCACCCAGAGATTCTACCTTTTGAAATGTATCCTAAGGCAAGGGCACAAAAATGAATTTAAGGGAATTATTTCAATGTGGTTAAAGCAGAAAAATGGAGGGGGGGAGCGGGAAACTAGGTATTGATTCAGTAAAATTTGGCATTTGTATACAATGAAATGTGAGGCGGTCATTACAAATGCTATTGTAGATCTCTATTGCACTGGAAAAAGTTTTTAAAACTTTTTATTTTGAAATAAGTCTAGACTTACAGAAAAGCTGCAAAGAGAGTGCAAAGAGTTCCACTATACCGTTCACAGAAACTTCCCTGGATGTTAACATCCTATATAACCATGGCAGATTTATCAAAGCTAAGAAACCAATCAGCATCCATACAATCTTATTCATTAAACTCTCCACTTCATTCAAATTTTACCATTTTTCCACTAAGGCTCTTTTTCTCTTCAAGATCTAATCTAGAATACTATCTAGAATCTAGATGTCCCGTGTCCTTAGTTTTCTCCAATCTGTGACAGTTTCTCAGTCTTGTTTTTCAAGACCTTGACACTTTCAAAGAGGACCCTCGGAGAGGCCTTGCCCAATGACAAATGGGAGTTGGGGGATAACTTTCCAGTCTCTGTTGTTGAGGGGCCGATGACAGCATGCCTTGTGTGGTTTTCCAGAATTCCCTGGGAGGGTTGGGTTTTTTGGTTGCCCAAGGTGATAACTGGCTCACTGGCCACTCTGCATTGGCTGTCTCCCCTACATTCCCACTGATATCTCTTGGGACCACCTCCTAAGTAAACTCCACGTGCTCTAGTCGTATTCTCAGAATCTACTGCTGCAAGGGGTGGGGGGTTCCAGCTAAGGCAGTTCCATCACATCCAGAGCTCAGGTCCAATTCTGCACCCTGTGTTCACGTCACCAACAGGAGGGGACTGTCATGATCTGAGACTTGCACACCCAGCCAGAGGGTTTACAACCGGACAAAGTGGGGCTGTTTAACTCGGGGAAGATTTTGAAGAGGTGGGCAAGGTGTCTTCAAATGCCCAGAAGGTGCCTCATAAAAGGAGGATATGTGGCCCCCACTCCAGAATGCGGCCCTGGTGAGTATTCTGTAAGTCACAATGAGGGACCCCACCAAGCTATTAGCTTCTTTAGGCAGGGATTGGGTTTTATTCAACTTGCTATCCTTAATAAACAACATGGTGGCTGTCACAAAGCAGAGGCTTGTGGGAGACACTTGTGCCTTCCTCCCCAAGATCCTTTACCCCCTCTCCTGCTAATAGCATCCATGTTTTCTTTTAGAGAATTGGCTCCTCCCTCATTTCAGGTTTTTTGGTTTGGGTGGGATAGACAATAGCCCTTTCCCACCCCAGCTCCATATGTCATCCCTCTGGCTGCTGTGATTGGCCCAGGAGATGGATAGATGTCTCAATTAAAAAAAATTTTTTTTATTCAGGTATAACTG
Organism: Panthera uncia; assembly: GCF_023721935.1. Lineage (NCBI taxonomy): Eukaryota > Metazoa > Chordata > Mammalia > Carnivora > Felidae > Panthera > Panthera uncia. The sequence goes on from NC_064810.1 coordinate 147,053,304, forward strand.
ACATGACATATAACATTATATTAGTTTCGGGTATATAACATAGTGATTCAATATTTGCGTACATTGTGAAATGATCACCACAATAAATCTAGTTAACATCCATACATGACTCAATTTGAGCCAATAGGAGTGAGTCTTAAGGCTTTGAGAAAGCTAACAAAAGAGTTGCTCCTGGTTTTTCTAGAAGATCAGATAAGAGGCCTGGAACCACACCAACCATTTTGCTAATGCGAAGGATAACCCAGGAGCTACCGGGATTGCTTGAGGGGACATGGGGTAATGACATGGCAGACAAATTGGAATGGGAGCACCACCAGGTCCTTTGTGGCATTTCTAAACTCCGGGATAAGCCTCACATGAAACTGTTTTTTAAAAGGCCTTTTTCAGGGTAGGTCAATTTTATTGGGCTTTCTGTCACTTGTAAAATTACGTCATACAGGGGCACCTGGGTGCCTCAGTCGGTTGAGCATCCAACTCTTGATTTCAGCTCAGCCCATGATCTCACGGTTTGTGAGACTGAGTCCTGCATTGAGCTCTGTGCTCACAGTGTGGACCTTGCTTGGGATTCTCTCTCTCCCCCTCTCTCTGCCCTCCTCCGCTGGCGTGTTCTCTCGCTCTCAAAATAAACACATAGGCTTAAAAAAATTATGTCATACAAAATGAATCTGTGCTAACACAGGTTTGCTGAGGGATGAATGGTATAAGAATCAGGTGGATTTCAGGGAGGCTTACAGAGGGCTTATAGAACTCGGAGCTCTGAAATAGAGAACAGAATGCCCCCCTGAGGTAATGTGTTTCATATTTCCAAAAGTGTAAGGCTGGGCTGCAGCATCATTCTGTCAGGGGTACTGAAGAAGGAATCCCCGTGGGAGGAGATGGGTCTATATGAATGCAGAAATAGAACCTTTCCACCGTTAACATTCTGTCAGGGTGTGAAGGCAGCAAGACCCCACAGCAGATGGAAAGCTGAGAAGTGTTTCTTTAAGAGGCTCCACAATCTGAGGGTGATGCTGTAATAAGATTATGACTGAAGAGACGATTTGGGGCCTAGTTGGTCCCTGTTACTCCACAATCCTGGAATATTCTAGGCGGGGGGAGTTAGGGGAGGAATTCTGGATCAATCAAGAGAATGACAAGGTGGCATCTGAGTTGGGTGACTGGGGGGGGGGCACGTAGGACTAGGTGGGGGGAAGCTGGTCACCAGCAGCAAGACCCGAGTGAAGGTTCGGGCAGCTCAAGGCCCCAGTCAACTCTTGGCTCGCTGACAGGGATGCAGAAGGCCCTAGAAGGGGCCTGTTCTTACCTCAGCATACAGGTCAAGAAGAGAGTGCTTGAGAGAGAGTTGATTGCACATTAAAGGGCATGTGCAAGAGTAGGCATCCACCAACACTTGTTACTGATTGATTTTTCCCTTTCTTTTCAACTGATTTCAAAGCTTATAAATAATTGATGGTGGAATTAGTTGGTTCTTTTTTTTTTTTTTTTCTTATTTCATGGGGTTTTATCTTCTTACAACCCTGTATATGCACATATATGAAGCTAAGGCTGTGTTCAAAACCTTAGGGACCCTGGGGTCTTCCAGATCCAGACTTAAGTCCTGGTTCTGTGTGATTGGGGGCCACATATTTACCTCTCGTGGCATTTCTCTTCTCATCCATAAAATGGGACACAGCTCACAGAACCATCGTAAAGATAAAATATGAGAGTCCTACAAAAAGCTTGGCGTACCCTAAGTGCTCAGAGAGTGAGAGACATAAAATGTTGGTTCGTGAGGGCCTCTCTGATGCTTAAAAGGATGACACAATTCATCCAAAGCCTCATTCCATGGATTATAGAAGGCCAAAGTCTTCCTCAAATTCCCTGGGGTCTTCTGCTTTTTCCAAGTGTCGGTCAAGGAGGGGCCAGAAGGACAGGTGGGTTGAGGCCAAACAGGGAACATGTGTGGTGACGGGTGACAAGAGGGTAAGGTGTGGACTGTGACAAAGTCACAGAGGGGAGGCTCTGACAAAAACAGCAGGTGCTGTCAGCTCCAACCAGGGGTTGCCAGGCAGTGGGGGTGGAGTGATGCCAGGACGTCTTAGAAGAAAAGCCAGGGAGCCAGATGAGTTTTTTTTCCCCTAAATTCTTTTGATTTTTAAACGTCTTCAAGTAGTTAACAAAAAATTAAAACCTCTATCGGCCAAACAAAAGAGAAGCCAGGGTTGAATTTGGCGTAGCCATCAGTTTGCTACATTTGCTTTGAAGTCAGGAGGTCGGCCTGTGAGCTCCAAATGTTAAGGCCACCTGGCCTCTTGCCCTGTTCTCTGTCCCCGTGAATCTCCATCCATCCTCTTGAGTACTGCAAGGCTGGGACACATACTTCCGCGTGTCAACAGCTGAAGGCACGATGTAAAAACCATCAAGGGCAAGAGAACCGAAAGCAAGCAGGGGGATCAAAGGGGTGAAACCCTCCCCACCTCCACCCCCCTTGCAGACATTGTGTTTCGTTGGAGGCTGAAAGCCAGCCTGCTTCAACTCAGTTCGCTTCAATTAAATTTCCTTAATATCACCACATGAGAAGCGCTAAGCCAGGCCTGGGGGACGTCTCGTCATGCCTACTGTGTGCTTGGGACAGAGTTAGATGCTTTCGCTCCTTTGGCTCGCAACAGCCTTGTGAGGTCGACATCATCCTCTCCATTTTTACCTGGGGAGAAATAAAGGCTCAAGAGTGGTGAGCGACTTGCCTAAGGCCACCTTGCTAGCCAGTGACGAAGCTGGTTTCCACCCCCAGTATGTAGGTCTCCAGATTCCTTGTTGACTTCATCCTCCCACTGGTTTTTTGGACATAAAAAGTCAAGTGTGAAAATTGTAGCAAAGGTGCTAAGCATTCCGGCGGAGGTGAGCAGAGGGGCCAGTGGGAGGAGAGAGAAGGGAAGCATCTACCCCAGCGATCTCGTGTTTCCGTGTGCACGGGGGTCACCTGGGGGGCTTGCCAGACTGGGCTCTAGGTCAACAGCTCTGGGGCAGGGCTCCGGGGTCTGCATTCCAAAGAAGTGCCCAGGCAATGAATGCCCAAGCTGCAGCTCCGTCTGCCATGCTTTGGGAAGCAAGGCTCTGTCCCACGGTCTCGGCCTTTCGAGAAGAGCCACTCGAGAGGAAGCGTGGGAAGGCAGGGGTGTGGCTGCCCCATGCGAAGCCACCACTGTCCCTGGCAGAGCAACCCTGCCCACTGCCCGTTTGTCGTCCTGTGAGGTCAGGAGAGGGGGCCAGGTACACACGTGGCACTGTTGTGAGCCAGTAGATACGGGGCACCCGTTAGAGTCTTGCTGTGATGCGGCTCAGGATGACACCAAATTCAGGATGAGGCAGGTGTGCCTCTGAGCCATCTGTGCAAGGTGGCTTATTGCTGGAAGGACTAAAAAGAAGTAAAGTAGCTATGGTGGAGGCTGCTGGTGCCCTACCTGAATCTCCTTCACCAAGGGCGTGCCCATGCCCAGCTATCCATACTGTTTCCAAGGAGCTCACAGCTGCCTTCTGCAGAGGATTGCCCTCAGCAGAATGGGAGCTGACTCTCCCAGAAGGCGACCCTAGTATGCTTCTCTTCCCTCTCTACTTATGGAAAGCCTGTGGACAATGATTGACTGATGAAGGTACAAAGGCCCCTGGCCCATGGCCTCTAGGAGGGGCCAAGTCTGTGGTGCAATTAATGCTCCAGAACTCCCCATGGGATAAAGCCAAGACTAGGACCCCCTCTTTGCTTAGTAAAAATCCCCTACCCCATCCTGTTTCCCTTGTTCCTCGGCTCCTGAAGGCATTCCTCTAATAAACCACATGTATCCAAATCCCTGTCTCAGGCTCTGCCTCTGCCTCTGGGGAACTTCGTCTAAGGCAGAAGTTCATGCAGGCGGATCCTGCTGCCCTCACAAAGACAGCGTGTGATGGGTGATTTATCCCAACTTGACAGATGAACACACTGAGGCTCAGAGAGAATTCACTGGCCGAATACACGTAGCTGGTCAGAGTAAGGCCAGGACTGGCATCTGGGTGTGTGCTCGTGTGCTTTTTCCCTCGGGCCACTGTCAGTGCCTCTTTATATTCTCTTTGACTTTTTGCTGGTGCCTTCCAGTGAGGCCTCGGTATAACTAGGACACGGCGGGAGCCTTTGGAGCTGGGCTTCTCTGTGGCCCTGCGCTTGGGCAGTCCGTACCGGTAAAGCTGTGTGGGCTCCGAGAAGGCCCAAGGGAGCAGGGACAGGGAGTGAGGTTGGGGGTGGGGACGTTGCCTCCAAACTGATTCTCACACTCAGAGCTGATTCCCTTCAAAAATGTATGTTTTCACCCTTACCCAGGTTCTTTTATCCAAATTACATTTTCTCCCTTCCAATTCTTCCCTGGGCACATCCTTGCTGGAGGGAGCCATGCCTCTGTTTTGCTGCATACTCTGAAGGGAACCAGAGCTCTTGGGCGAAACCAGATGAAGAGAGAGTCCCTGATGCGTAGGTGCTCACGGTTGCCAAGAACTTTGAAGCCACGGTCCAACTTGGTCTGCGGTTATCCCCACACACATTTTACAGATGGGGCTCCGGACGCCTCATGGGTCTACCGAGCCCCAGGATTCCTGATTTCAGATGGGGGGAGGTGGGTGTGAGCTACAGCAGGGGGCACTCAGGGCAGTAAACAATGGCAGAGACACAGCCCCAGAACCCCCGTCAAAGGGGATAAAGACCCCAGCCCAGAGACACTGGAGGACGGTGGGAGATGACTGATTTGGGAAGCTCCGGTGGCAGGCTTCCAAGAGCAGGATCTTGGCAAGCTTCCCAGGCTAGATTTCACCTGGAAGGTCCCGGCCCAGAACCTCGCTCCCCTCCAGCCAGAGGAGATGTCCGAGCTGGAATCTTCCCCGGCGGAACCCACGGAGACTCGGAGTCCTGCCCTTGTGACCGTCTTGCTTATGGATGCCGGAGCTCACTTGCCCTGTGACATCCTTTCCCAGATGCCGGACAGCGGTAGGAATGGTTACCTTAAGACTTGCCTGCTAGCTTTATAGCTGGTCGGGGAGGAAGTGTTGGGAGATTTCAAGGCCAGGGCAGGCAGGCGTTTGGGGTGAGAGGAAGCACTGCGGACTTTTGGGATTAAGTTCTTGAATCTGTTGTCATGGCAGGGATGTGTGAGTGCTCACCCGGGGGTCCTAGCGATGAGTCTTTTAGGACCACCAGATCCCTGTACCTCTAGCTTTCTGGGCCACCCTACAGACATGGGCTTTAGCAATCTCTGCACCATTCTCTGTGGAAATTGGAAAGTCTGCTGCTTTACAGTCGGGGCCTGTGTTAAGGGAGAAGGCCTGGCCAGCTCTGTGATTCTGCGTTTGAAAGGACGCAAGTCACAGAGGAAATCCTGGGTGAGCATAGTCCTGTTGGAACAATAAACATGTGCTTCCTCTTCTGACCCCCCTTAGTTACCAGAACTGTGTGCCCTCCAGCCCTAATGAGAACCCCAAGGGTGTAGACCTCTCCCCTGGCCTTGTCAGAACTGACTCTGAAGGCAGAAGAGGCTAAAAATGCATTTTAAGCTTCAGGCAATTAGAGCAACCTTGCAGAACCCCTGACACCAAGGGGATTTATATTGGATTTTTTTTTTCTAATATTAACATGATCAAATGCAGTTGAGCACCGGGGCACCTGATTCTCCAGGAGAGAATCTTCTGGTTTGGGACTCGCCGAAGACAACGCGATGCTTGGGGCCCAGACCTTGCCGGGAAAATATTATCAGAAAATGAAAGGGCCCAAGAATTAGAGCCTTGTGCTTCTATTTTAAAAACGTGCCCCAAAGGCAGGCTTTAAACAGAGAGCAGGCACACACAGAACTTTATTCGCAGGAGACCCTGGAGGAGAGGGCAGACCCCTTTCACCGCTGTCAGCAGTCTGATGCGGGGCAGAAAGAGGCTGGAGATCCCGGTGGTCAACAGCCGCAGTGGATTTCCAAGTGTCGTCCAGGGCCAGCTGTGTCAGCATCTCTGGGAAGTTGTTAGACAGGCACCTGTCTGGCCTCCACCCCATCACCGCTGGCTCAGAGACTCTGGGGGTGGAGCCCACTAAAAGCTGTTTTACTAAGGTCTGTGGCCGACTGTGATGCCTACTCCTGTTTGGGAACCACTGTTCTACATCTCACACGGGGACCTTGTTAGGTCCAGCCTGCAGATGCATTTGTATTGACTGGTGTAGCGTTTGAAATGGTTTGAACTGGTTTCCGGTGTTCCCAAATGGGTATTTTTATAGGAAAATCCATGTTTCTGGCTTTTCTTGGGGGAAAAAAATAGCAGAAGATCCAGCCACAGGGGACCCTCACACCTGCTTGGCAATAATCGTCTGGAGCTGAGAAGAGGCTAGTGCTCTTAGAAAGGCCACTAGCCTTTCGGGGAGCAGCGGCCCCTCATTACGCATCACGCTGGCGGCCTCACTCATTTCCATCTGGAGGCATCTGAGCTATTGGCCCGTGACCTGTATAATGTCTAGTGCCATCTTGGGGGTGAAATTCATTCCACATGTGTTTGTTGACCACTTACCTGGTAGGATGGGGTTTCTGCTGTCCTCCTAATCTCTTCTCCCTGACCCTGATCATTGCCTCCTACTCCCACCACCATTCTAACCTACCTGCACCTTTTGTTAAGATGGGGAAAAAAGGAAAGCCTTGGTTAGCACAATATCCAGAGTACAGCCATGTAAGTCAGTTAATATGAATTAAAAAAGAAAAAAGGTCTCTTTTTTTTTTTTGCCCATACTATTCTCTGACCCCACTGGTAAGAAAATAAACTTAGTATCATAATCAGAAAAGAAGGGACACTGCCCTTCTGTTAGGGTGGGAAGGTTTTTAGCTACGGCTTGGGGGCCATCAGAGGTGAACAAGCTCATTCAGCAGCTGGGATGGCCTGGGACACTTGGCAGTCTTCTCTGTGTCCATCGCTGGGCTGGGCTCTGAGATCCCTGTGAGGTTCCGGGCTGGGATGCAGATGGTCCCTTCTGATCTGTTTCGACCCGATCTGCCTTCCAGAGCTGCTTCCTCCCTCTGCGCCCTGCTGACCTTCCTCCTCGGCCTGGGCCTGCTCTCCGGTCTATTCTACCCTGAACCACTACTTGTGTGAGGGGCAGACTTGATCAAAGTTTGGTAGCGGCGGATGGTTTTTTTATTACAAACGACTTAAAATGACACTGGATATTCCCGAATGTAACGACCCTATCTTCATCCAGCCCCTCAACTTCCTCTTCCTGTCTCCATTTCCCATCTCTGCCTGCTCGCCCGATTCTCTCCCAGCCCCGCACACTTCTGGGAGCTTCTTAGTGCACAGCATGTCAGCTGTTTCACGGTCTGCTTCTAGACTCTTCTCCACGTGCCTCTCCCTCACCCAAAGTGGTCCAATCACGGTAGTTTCTCAAACAAACGTAGGAAGGGGATGCTGCTGCCCTCCAAACCAGCAACTCGTTTCACCCTGCCAAGACCACTTTAGAGTTAAAAACTCCGAGATTCCCAAGAGTTGAGCATCCCGGCGCCTTCAGGGCCACCTAGTTCCTGCCACCTCCCCCCACCTCCAGAAAGCTGGATACTCCGTTTCTCTCCTTCCAGGCCTCATTCTTTTAAAGCAAGGTCATGGCGGGAAGGCTCCAACGCAGGCAGCATCCTGTTAATCTGCTCTTTGGGGAGAATGGCCATGGGTGCCGGCTGTCAGCTAGGTCCATCTCTGCAGCGGTAGCCAGCCCTGCATACTTTTCTCAGCTTAACACACCACTGGGTACATTGTACCTCATAGCTCAGAATCAATAAAGTCAAGGCAATTTCCTTAACATGCCATCAATAAGAGATTATGGAAGGGGGAGGGTTTTCCTTAGAAGCTAATGCCTTACTAAAGTTCAAATGAGGCAATATATAGTAAAATAAATTCCAGCTCCATTTTCACTCCTCGCAATTTTAGTGGAGACTAAATGAAATGGAACTGTGTTGATCCTAACCCGTTCAATATATCTTCACTTCCTAAGAACCAAGGTCATTTTTACCTTCATGGGAAGGGAGGCAAAATATAAAATACTCACCCATACTGAACAGAAATGCATTTGCAGGTTTTTGAAAGCCAGGTAGATGACTGATATATTATGTAATTCATTTCATGGCACAGCTGAATGTGTTTTATAGATAGTGTTTAACCTTGCCAATTCTGCTCTGAGATAATCCCCCTTCTGAGGATAAAAATCATATATTTAACATAAAAGGAAAGGTTGGGAGAGGCAAGCAGCATAATGTGTCCTGTTCAACAGATAACCAGAAGTTGCTAACACAGAAAGATGATCAGAGCAAGTTCATTACTGCTTTGCCTTATTAGCTAATCATCATGCTGCTCCTAATCAAAAGTGAGGTGATAACCCCTCGAGTGGCACTGGACTCCTGAATGACAAAATATATCCAGTGTTGTGTGGCAGGTGGTGTGCTGGCAGTGGCACAGACCCTAGACTGGTCCTCTCAGTCCTATTGCATGTGTGTTCTGTGACCTTGAGCGATTCACTTAATGCCTTTGAGCCTCAGTTTCCTTGTTTGTGAATGGGCATGGCAATAATCACTGTAGAATTTAATATTGGTTATTTTTTTCATTATCCATTTCCCTTCCTCCTCCTTTCCGACAGAACCCCGATTTTGTTCAGGATTCCCCACCTCTAACGCCACAGAGGAATCTTGATTTATCCCGAGCAGTATAATGCAGTCCCTCCCTGGCATATGCTATTGGTCCGGGGAAGGGTACATGGTTCCTCCTGGTCCAATCAGATTGGAGGAGAGGCATTCTACCTTCCTCTTGGTGCGTGTGAGCAAAGAAGGACATTTTCCCCAAAGGCCACTGGTTGCCATCTTGTAGCCTGATGAGGGATTAGGCTTGATGTGAAGACAGTAGTGAGAATGGCAAAGCATTGAGACAGAAGGACCCTGGGTACTGACAATCTCATTGATTCATTGGGGTGTGCCTAGAAACACCCTTCTTCTTGTCTCTGAGTAGAAATAAATTTATTATTTATTTTAAGATTGTTATTTATATTTGAAGTCATTTCGAGACTAGGTTTTCTGTTACAGGCAGTCCAACACATTCCAATTGATAAACGTTTCAAGGAACTGTTGCAAGGATTAAGGGGAAAAGAGTCTATACAGGGATGTCCAGTGAAAATTTCTGTGATGGTGGAAACGTTCTATATCTACACTTTTCAATACGGTAGCCACTAGCCACATGGCTGTTCAGCATCTGAAATGTGACCAGAGCCACTGAAGAAATAAATTTTCAATTTGAAATAATTTTAATTAATTAAAATTAGACATGAAAGTAGTTACGTGTGGCTAGTGGCTACTGTATTGTATAGCACAGATCTATAAAATCATCTGGCATGGCATCTAGAAACTAGTAGGGCTCCATGGATGTTGGCTTCTCTTCCTGTGTCCCCCACACCCCCTCCACATCTCTCTGAAAACTCATTCAGTCACCAGCTTCTGAGAAGATAGTGACGAGAGCGCGAGGTGTTCATTTTGAGGGTGAAGAGGGCCAAAGGTTGGAAAGAGAACCGAATTTAAGGGGCTGGCCCAAATGGATGTTGGCAATAACACTGTTTGAACTTTGTTCCTACCTAGTTACCTGGTAACTAGGTAGGAACACAGGACCCTGTGTTGTTGGAAACTCAAGAAAAAGCTGGTTCTTCCCAATGTATGCATGTGGGCAAGATTAGATGTTGATGCACAGATTTACCAGAACTTGCCAGACTTGCCAGAACACTGCCAGATGATTTAACAGCCCAGTGAGTATGGTAACGGTTTCCTAAGATCCCTGGTCTTCTGAGGGCTGATATCTACAAAACACCTAAACATTAGGTGGTATGTTCCATGCCGTGTGACTACTGTATCTCCCATCTTGGCAGAAAACGTCATATCACAGAGTGGCCTTCAGAAGGAATCGTGGGCTGAAGGAGATGGGATCTTTCATTGAGTGAGTGGGAGCATAGCTTTTTTTCCTATAAATCTTGTTCATTGTCATCCGTTGTCACCTAACCCCACCCTCCCTTTATTAAACCCCCACCTCCCCTCTACCTCCAATTCAGTCACCACCCAGAAGCTATTTCATTGACCCAAGCCAGTGAAATATCCATGTCCAGCATGGTAAGGGGAAAAAATCTTACTAAAAACTCCCAATTTTATCAAGGCTGGAAGTGTGCTGTGCCCAAAGACTGGCTCAGTCCTATGGGCTCTGTAGGGGAAATATGCTATTGTTGGCCCCCCAGGAGAGAGACATATTGGATTCCAAATTTTCTGCATTTTTTTTGTGTTACTCACTAAATTTTTTTAAATTGAGGTGTAACATAAAGTACAGAAATCTTAAATGCACATTTTGACGAATCTTTGTATATACACACACTTGTGACTCCCACCTAGAAGAAGGAATCCTCATCCATATCTTCCTGCAAACGCAATCACTTTTCATTTTTATCACTATAGACTGGCCTTGCCCGTTCGAGAACTTTGCATTCATGGAATACTACAGCTCCTCTCGTTCAATATTATGGCTGTGAGATGCACCCAGATAGTTGCAGGTAGCAGAGTGTATTCTTTCCCATTCCTGTATAGTATTCCATCGTACTGAATGTATCAGAATTTATTTATTCATTTTACTGTTGTTGGACATTTGAGCATTTTCCAGCTTGTGGCTATTATGAATAAAGTCACTATAAACATCCTTATATGTGTGTTTGGGTGGGTATACACATTTGTTTTACTTGGGTTTATATCCAAAAGTGGAATTGCTAGGTTGTAGGGTGTGCAGATTTAGCTGTAGTAGAGACTGTCAATGCTTTCCAAAGTGACTATACTACTTTATAACCCCATTCGCAATATGTGAAAGTTCCAGTTTCTCCACACTTTCACCAACATTTGGTAATGTCAGTTCTTTTCGTTTTTGTCAGCCTTGCGCGTTTGGTGATTCTGGTGCAAGCATATTGCCAGATTTTGAAGCTCAAACTCAGAGGTTGGTAACTATCACCTGCAGGTCAAATCCAGCCCACTGTCTGTTTCTGTAAATAAAGTTTTCTTGAAACACAACCATGCTCATTCATTTGTGTATGTTTATGACTACTTACATGCTTACGTAGCCACGCTGAACAGTTGTAACAGAGACTGCATTGCCCACAAGCCTACAATTGCCGGCCAGTTATAGAAGAAATTTGCTGACCCCTGTTTAAAGCAAGTGGGTCATGGAAAAATGATTTCAGTAATCATTGTAAGTCTCTTGTTGCTGTCTTCTTGGCTTTCTCAGCCAGTGGGGACAGGTGTCCACCTGGTATGCTTTGGTGCCTTGATAGTTTGGTGCCAGAAAGCTGGCATGTTAATCTCCTCAGCCCTTGGGGCAGCTGGACAGGGGATAGCACAGGTCTTCTGCGAATTTGAGCGGCCTCAATGGTTTGTCTCAGTGCGTTGTATAAGTATAATAATTGTCTGCATGTGCCATGATTTGTGAAAGGTCGGGCCACCCTCAGACAGCAGTCCATATCAACTGTCCTAATTATCTCGAGCCTATTCCTTAAGCCCTGCCAACTGGCTTCTACCTGTCTCTGCTCAGGGAAATCACAAATCCAGGATTTTTTTCCTTCAAGTCCCCATTTTTCTTAATCTCACGGCGGCATTGGGCACCATTTACTGCTCTTCTTCAAAACACTTGCTGGCCTTGCCTGTATAATAATTATGATGCTGATTAGCATTCTGGAAGCTCCTCCTCTGGGACGTGAAAGATTTACGTGGAGCATCTTGACTGTTTCTCACAATAGGCAGACATGGTGAGTACTGTCACCCCAGATTTACATTCGAGGAAACAGTTTCGGCAAGTCTCTGTTCCCAGCTAGTAAGGGGAACAGCAAGGACTCGCACCCTGGTGTGGGGGACTTGACTGCCAATACTCCCCAGGTCAGTGCTACCTCCGATTGCAGGATGCTGTTGTCTTTCCTCGGACCTGAAGGATCTCGCTTTTGTTTCAGCTTTTGCTCCTTCTGCTGTCCCCTAACTGTTGTTTTCCCCAAGACTCAGGCCTTAATCTCTTCTTCTTACCACATACTCTTTCCTTCACGGTCTGGCTCACAGTTTCAGTGTTAACTTTGATCCTGAATGTGAATTCATATTGATCTTTCCAAGAGCGCTCTGGGGACTTTACATAGGGTATCTCATTAAATCCTCAACATAACCCTTAAAGGCCAATGCTGCACCCACTTTGAAGTTGAGAGGAATCCATTGACCTGGCTGAAGTCCACTCGGTTGGAGGGTGATGAGAGTAGGCAGCTCAAACCCAGCTCTGTGATGATACTAAAGCCCATGAGTGTCTAGGGCACCTCCCCCCCCCCCCACCCACGAATGCCAGGTCAGGACCCCCAACTGCCTAGAGGCCGTGTCTGCTTATATATTTCATCAAGGCCTTTAACACAACATGTTTAGAACCAAACTCAGCTTTCCTTCATTTTCTTCTATGCCTCTGCCTTATAGATTCCCTATATGTTGACATCTACAAGTGACCTTGGATTCCAGATCCTCCATTCTATGCCTACATGGTTCTAGCCAACCCCAAGCCCAGGTATAGTGCTTGTTCTGTCCCCTGACACCACGCAGAACCATCTAGATCAGACTCTTTCCCTGGATCCCCATCCCTCCTTGTCTGCTCTGTTTCTTCTGCAACCCAGTGCAATGCCCATGTGTAATGTCACCTACCTACTTTCATCTGTCTGCACTCTATCCACTTGGGCTTGTACATATCCCATCAGGGCAGGTAGACCATTCAGTGCTATGTTTCATGGCATCCTCAAATTTGTCTGAGCCTCAGAATCAACTACGGTCTTCTTCTTCTTCTTTTTTTTTTTTCTTCCTCCAAGTGGATTCCTGACCGGAGCATTTGATTCAGTGAATCTGAAGTGAGGTTGAGAACTTTCATTTTTAGCAAAAACCTCTGGGTCTGTAATGCAGGAGGCCCTATTTTTTACTCTGAGAAACACTGGTCGGCTGCCACCCTTCCTCCACAGATGAGAGCTGCAAGCCAGAGGGAGCGGGCTGGCAGGACTACTGGCTGGAGAGTTGCATGCTTCTGGCATTCAAATCTTGCTCATCTCTAGCTTCTCTGGAACCCTCCTCTGTGCCTCCTCCAGTGCTTTCTTTGCGTATATGGAGGGCTCAGTGATTGTAGAATGAATGAATAAGTGAGTGAGTGAATGAATGAATTTTAAAGGCCTTCGTCCTAACATCTCATTTATTCTCTGGTTGTAAAGTTCATAGATGCCTGTGGAAGTTGCACGAATCCTGCCTCACGGTAGGATTTTGTAGGTACCAAGTGGTGAGGCTGCGGGAGAGTCTGCAAAATAGACTTAAGAAACGTCAAAGTCATCAAAAACAGGAAGAGTCTGGGGGCATCTGGGTGGCTCAGTCACCTGAGTGTCTGACTCTTGATTTCAGGTCAGGTCATGATCTCAGGGTTGTGGGATCAAGCCCCACATCAGGCTCTGTGCTGAGTGTGGAGCCTGCTTGAGACTCTCTCTCTCTCTCTCTCTCTCTCTCTCTCTCTCTCCCTCCCCGCCTCTGGCCTTCTCCCCTGCTTGTGTGTCCTCTATCTCTCTCTCTCTCTCTTAAAAAAAAATATCAAGGAGAGTCTGAGAAACTGTCATGGCCAAGGGGAACTTAAGAGACAAGGCAACTCAATATAATGTGGTATCCCAGATGGGATCCTGGAACAGAAAAGGAACATCAGGTAAATCTAAACATTAGTTAAGTTAAAAAAAAAAAGGTGATAGAGCAGGAATCTAGCTTCCCTTCAGCACACGGGGGGGCAGGGGGGTGGGTGGGACATCAGCATTCGGTCACCTCAGTGTCAACATCTCATTCCTAAGGTTCATGATGGATATGTTTACAAGGATTGACATTAGCCCAGCAAGTGTCCCATTCCCTCCCCTGCTCATTTTCCAGGATAGGCTCCCCTTGATGATCTGGCTGGTGTGATGGCCTGTGATGGCATCGAGGGCTGGTAGAAGGAAAGCATGATCATTTCAACTGAACCAGACACCAAACCCAGCCTTGACACCCATCGGCTGTGTGACATTAGGTGTGTTACCTTTTTTTTTTTTTTAAGTTTATTTATTTATTTTGAGAGAGCATGCACACGAGCTGGGGAGGGGCAGAGGGTGAGGGAGAGAGAACCCCAAGCAGGCTCCACGCTGTCAGTGCAGAGCCTGACTCAGGGCTCAAACTCATGAACCACGACATCATGACCTGAGTCAAGATCAAGAGTTGGATGCTTAACTGACTGCACCACTCAGGTGCTCCTTATTTTTTCTTCTCATAAGTGGAGTGGTGGTGACAGTGCCCTCTTCAAAAAGCTACAGTGAACATTTGGTGAATATAGATTCAGGGGCACAGTAGAACTCGACACCTGGGAGATGGTACTCTACTTAACACACCCTTTGGTCAGGCACTGGGAGTTGGGACCTCTCAAACTTCTGCCTAACCCATTTTCCACCCTACCACGCCCCGGCTGGGCACCCCCAGCCATAACTCAGGCTTCTGGTTCTCTATAAATGGAACATTCATCTGCCCTGGTCCCAGATGTCATTTTTATTGGTGTCTAAAAATAAAAATAATAGTAATTTCCTAAACGGTAATAGCTTGACCCAGCCAGCTTGCTCTCTCTTCCTCCAGGCATGCTGTGAAAACCATTCACACCACGTTCAGATTGCAGACCTCTGACCCGTCACCAGCCTGTCAGTGTCAGTGAGGCCGAGGAGAGGACGCAGGCCAGCAATCCAAGAAGGACGCTTCCAGCCTGTGCCCAGGGCACAGTCTCCAGGCTGGGACTCTTCCCTTCCCAGCTGCTCCTTCAACCCTGGTAAGGGCTCTGGGGAAAGAAGGAGAAAAGGGGGGGAAGGGGAGGCAGGAAGGGGAAGAGCAAAAGAGAGAGAAAGACGACTCTGACAGCTTAAAGGTGAAAGAGATAGTTCTGAAGGATAAGTAACAAATGTGGTCTCCTCCTGCATGAACCATCTATGTTGCTGATTAGATTTAGCATCGCCCAGGATCATTCTCTGACGCACTCCATGCCACATGAGGTAGGGGGGAAGATTTACAAGTGCAATTCTCGGAGAAGCTGTACTGGGGAGTTATGGCATCTCTGTACAGTGCAGCCAGGGAGGCCAGGAAAGTCTCATGCAATTTAAAACACTCCATAGATCTTTCTGGACACCTTTCCGATGTATCACTGGGCCATTAGCTATTCCAACAGAGGCAGGGAATGGGAGCAGGGCAGGGGTGGCTGACCCCTGCGGAAGGGAACATTACTGTGTAGTCATGGGCCCTGCTCTAAAGGCTTTGATTCCAACTGAGAGGCTGGGGATACCCTTTAAGAAAACTCTATCTTGATCCAAGGGACCTGGGTTCCCAATGGCTGGCATATGTCTTAAAAATTTTTAATTACATAAGTAATATCTGAATGTGCTCTCCTTATAAAACGAAAATTACAGCAATATCCATAATCTGAAGTCCTGTTCACAGATTACTTCCAAACTTCCTCCCTCCACCCCAAGCAATAACTACTGATGCCATTTGAGTGGACGTTTTCTAGAACTTTCCAATGCATATCTATCCATATACATGAATGCTTAGAAAAATATGTTTTTGTGTGTGAGAGTTTCCCTCCTTCCTTTCTTGATTTTTCTTTTTCTCTTTCTCTGTCTTTAAAAAAATATTTTATTCATGTAGATATGTATGTGTTTATTTACTTACATAAATGATATCTCAGTGCACGCATTGTCCTGCAATTTGCTGTTTTCATCCATCAATGAGTATGTCACTTTGGGGTTTTCTCGGAGGCAGACACAGAAGCAGTTAGAAGTGTAGGAGATTAATTGAGGGTAATACCTGGGAAAGATATGGGGGCCAAGCGGGGGCAGGGACAGGACGGAGATGTGGATCTCACAGGGTCTTGGCCAGCTTTCAGGGAGCTCAGAGACTGCCTCCTAGAGGAGCTCCTCACTTGGCAGGAGTGGCTAGGCCTCAGAACCCCACCATGCTCTGTCATTGGCTAGGGGGCACCCAGGAAAATCATGGCCTTGACTCAAATGCTGCAGCAAATCCCCAAAACTCTGCTGCTGGAGGCCATCAGCTCGTTGCACTCCTTGTAACCACTGGCAAGTCCTCTCTTGAAGGGAGCTCCAAGAGTACAGTAGCCCCACAGCGGCCTCATTGGTCTTAGAATCTTTTCATGAGGGATACGTATGCTTTTTGTTGGAAAGTGTTCCCCAGTATGGGTTGATTACAATTGATTTAACTGTTCCCCTCTTGATGGACACTAAGGTTGGTCCCCTCTTTTCTGTTATGAACAGTGTGGCAATCACCATCCTTGAACAGCACTCCATCCACAGCAGGAACCTGATGAGGACTTCTCTGGGTAAATATGGAGAAGAGGACTTCTGACTCTAAGGATATCCATTATTAACTCATAGATTCAGGCAAATTCCCTGCTCAGTGGGCCCTATATGATCCCCTGCAATATGGGAGAACCTGTATTTTCCCACGCCCCCAAGACATCTGAGTTTGATATTAGATTTTCACCACTGAGGTTGGCCTCCCTGTGTTGGGCCCCTGACCTTGTTTGTCCAGACTTTGCCTCCTGACACCTGCTGATGTGTCCTCGGGAGATCCCTTCACCTAAACCCTTGTCCTCTTTGCGTTGATGGCCTTTGGCCATCTGAGGTGGCGAATGTAGGGTTTATGATTACAGACTCTGAAAACAACTGATGAACTTCAATCTAGGCTCCACCAGTTTCTAACTGTGATGCCAGACAGGTTTCTGAACCTCTCTTTGTACCTCAGTTTCCTCATCTATATGATGAGGATAATAATAGTACCTGTTTCATACAGCTGTTGACATGAAATGAGTTAGCACATGCGAACTATTCAGCACCCTGCCTGCCAACTCAATAAATATTATCTTTTGTGATTATCTGACCACGTGGCCTGGATCTCGGCCCCCTGACAATCATAAAGCCAGTTTTCTGATCCTGATTCTCATTTCCCAAGTGGCCTGCCCTTGCAAATAGACTCCCGAAAACCTGGACCCACTTATGTTTTGGTCTGGGAAACATGCTCACACCATTTTTTTCCCCCTGAGCTGGGCTACTCCCAGCCTGGGTTTCCCGTTTCCTGACTTCAGCTTTCCAGCTCAGACCATGAACACTTTTCCATCCTCCTAGATGTAACACCTGTTGTGTCCTAGAGTGTGACATAGTGGAATGAACACATAAGAATGTCAACCCTCCCCTTTTTTTTCAAATCCTAGTTTGTGTTGAGTCTATTGATTCCCAAATATAGCAAAACCCCAATAGTTCACACCTTGATCCTACAACTTGAGATCCTTGGCTCCTTCATCCATAAAATGTAGTTGGCAATGTGACCTACCTCACAGGGCTGTCGTGAGGATTAAAGGAGGTACCATGGGCCAAGAATTTAGAGCCACGCTCAGCAAATGGGATTAACAAAATCACCTCCCCAGAAATGGACATTCTTAGACCCTGTTCACTTGCACCTCCTAGTTGAGTGAGGACCTGGCACACCCATCAATCAGGACACGATTGATACAATCTGACTAATGCAATCAGGTCCGACTTGTATTCAGTTAAGTGTATGATTACAGGACCTGGTGCAAAGAAATGGAGTCCTGAATGGGACAGAGGTGGCACAAGCAAAGAAACGGGATCATCAATAGCATCGATGGCTTTCCTGTCCATCTGCATCATGATGTCTACATAAGTATGCGCGTCCTGTTCTTCATGCCATGAGGACACGTCCCATAAAGAAATGTGAAAGTGTCCCCATCTAAACAGCACCACCCAGCTACCACCCACCATTACCTTTCAGGATCTTGGGCACAGCATTGTCAAATTCAATTTTCAGAGAAACAAAAACAGAAGTTGGGACTTTTATGTAAAACCTCTCAATTTTATGACTTTGGCCACTAACTCAAACGAAAGTGGCCAGCCAGTTTATGCCTCTGCAAAGTTTCTCCATAACTAGCTATGTCACTTGAGAGCTGATGGTGTCTTTCTCTCTAAAGCAGGTGGTAGCTTCAATGGTTGGTAACATTTAAGTGGCAATTTTGGACACTGTGGGATTTCAGTGGCGTGCTTGAAACACCTTCTCCTTTGGGTTCCCAGGTTTTATTTCTCCTGGGGTCCTGCTTGGCTTCTGTTAATTACGGTCTTTCTTCCTACCTCTCCCCTCCTCCACCTTTCCACAAGGGCAGGTGATCCAGTAGGCTGCTTGGCACATAATATTTGTTGAAGGATTGCTAAGTTAGGAATCCAGGCACTTCTTTCCCCCAGCAACTCTTTTAGTTTGTATCTCTCTCCTCTTGGAATGAAATTAAAGCTATTTTTCAGGAACCTGTTTAACCAGATGGAGAGCAAGACTTCTCTGGGACCACAAATCTCCCTCTGGGCCTCTTCTTTGTATCTAGGGGGTTGCATTTTTCATTTCCAAGAGCTTTATTTACTCACTGCCAAAGCTCCCTTCTTTTAGTTCTGTCCTTGGTTTATATCTGGGCACCATCTCATTGCTATACACTGAAAGGTAAAGTCTGTTTTATGCATATTGATTCTTAGGGTTTTCCACAGAATTCTGTGACAGTGTAGCCAGAGCTGTTGGGAGCTTAGGGTTTTCAGTTTGGTAGGGTCCACAGGGGGCAGGAGGGAGGGTATACAGCAAAGGCTAAGATTACTGCTATCCCGGTATAGGGTGGATGACTTCTTCCATGGGCGCCATGCTTAATTATCATCTTGATTTACTCTGTTCTCTTTGCACATGGAAGGGTTGAAGAGCCATTGTTGGACGATTTTCAGATTTCTGTTTAGTAGAAGCCTTTCTTTAAATGGCATTGTATATGGAAGAGGAAGGAAGGATGAGCTACTCTCCTTGGAGATCCTAGCATGTGCAGCCCCACCCTCCCTCTCCTCCCAGTTGCAGTGGCCCCTTAAAAATTCCTCAGAACTCTGAAGTTCAACGAGGGAAATGGGCATTCAAGTCCAGGGTGTTTCTTTTGATCATTCCATCACCTTCACAGATATTAGTAACCGGAGTGGGTATTGTACTCTGCCCAGATCCATGCAGGTCCCTTTTACCGTATCTGTGTCTTTCCTTGGCTTTGGTGAATTTTTGCTTACAACAACTATTAACTTCTGCTCTTCTCCAGTGAATGGCCCTCCAGCTCTGGGACCCCATTTGCTGATGAAGATCTTGGAGTGTTAGGGAGTTTACGCCTCCAAGGGCAGCCCATGACCAATGACTGGCTGGCAAAGGAACAGGAGAGCCCAGCTACCTTACCTGAGGGAAGGCCAATTGTGAGATGTGATAGGAGAGAGCTTACCTCTGGGACCAGGTAGAAGCTGCCCTTGGAAGGGCTTCACCTGAAATCACAACCTTGCTTGACTTTCTCCCCTTCTCTGTACTGCTTCTCTCCCTCCCATACCAGTCTCAACTGTGAGCAAGTCCTTAATTAATTGCCTGTGCCTGAATCCTTCTCTCAAGTTCTCCTCATCCTGACAGTCTCTCCCATAGGCCTCTGTTCTTTCCCAGGAAGATGCCTCTTGTCTTTGGCTAATCTTCAGTCAGCTTTTTCACATGTACAGTGGGGCTCATCCACCAATGACCTTTTTGGATCCAGGCAACTGTCTGCTTGGGCCCTTAGCCACATGTCTCTTCTGTGTTGGTTTATTTCTGGAAAGTCCAACTCACCGGCAGTGTTTGACTTATCTGGGACTTTGTTGTCTTGGAAACATGGGGCCAGGAGACTGAGGAGCCAAGTGGGCCCAAGTTAAAGAGAGATGGTGCCTGGGATCCTTTTTCTGAGAGGGAGGAACAGCATCCCCTTAGGGATGTGTCTTTCAAACCTTGATTAATAGTTTCTTCGACGAATCCAGATTAAGGCCGTGTCCTTTCCCTATCCCCACTGTTCCAAAGAGCATAATAGAAAATAGCCTGCCCTCCACTCTCAGCTTCTGCTTGGCTTTTACATGGTTAACATCTTGTGTTTACTTCTGGTTGGGCCAGGTGGGGAGGGGCAGGGGTAAGGCAGGTATTACCTTGGGGCACAAAAAGCCTTTCCTGACCACCTCAAGACTGGCCTAGGCCCCTCCAGGGTGTTCCTGCAGACTCCTACTACATCATTTCACACACTATTTTGTAATTGCCTTTTACTTGTCTCGTTGATGAGGTTGAATGAAAACCTCTAGGTCTGAGGGTTTGAAGTCATCGAATAATAATATTTAAAAGCAAATCATGGTGCCTTAATCAAGTGGTAAATTTGTACTTGCTGGTCTTGCCTACTTGGCAACAAAGGAACAGCCCCAGGGTGAACATCAGAATATAATTTGCAGATGGGAGAAAATAGGTCACTCTTCATACTCATAGACTGTATTTTTAAATTAAAAAAAAAAAAAAAAAGAAAAAGAAAGCCGGGGCACCAACTCTCCCAAGTACTTATGAGAGCAATGGGAGGGAATGGTTGTAAATCCAGAATGGGGTGCCCTTATAGTCAGGCAGGCCATGCCTAAGCTAATAGCCCCAGAGCTCTCAGCCCCAACCCTGGTCCTACCCCTACATTGATCAAGGTGACAGAGATGGGACAACTACCCATTCCGGCCATCATCCTAATTCTTCCAGGGTGATCATCCTGGCACCCCATATCTCATTGATCTGCTCAGACCGCCCCCTCTCCTCCATGCCTATGGCACCTGCTGGACTTTACCAACCTGGAGCTCCTGGCCACTCTGTGTCTCCCTCTCTGAGTTCAGCCTCTTGTCCACCCAGACTTCCTGATCCCCAATTACTACCACATCCACTCTTGGACTCCTTGTGCCTTTTTTTCTATGTGTCCTCTCTAGGCTCCCCTAATTTCAGAGGGCATCATCTCTCTTTGGCTAGTTCCCCTGCTCTCAGCCTGCTCCATACTCTAAAAACCACATCCACCCTTTCTACACCTGTCTGGCCTGTTAAAGAGAACTGGGCCAGACTGAGGTTAAAGCAGGAAAAACAGACTTTGTTCAGGAACTATTGTAATAGAGGAAAAGAGGCCTCGGTATAGAACCGGGTTCAGTTCTGAACAAAGCAAGAACTCGTGAGAATTCACAGCCGAGGAGCAGTTTGGAAGGGTTGATGCATGAAAAATTCTACTAGAGAAGGCATCAAGGGTAGGGAGAATTCTTGCAAAACTGACCTAACAGGATTCTTGCTGAAGGCAGGCCAGGGCAATCAGGTGTCACGGGTGGTATGGTGGGAGAGGAGGAATTTGATCAGATACCAGGGGTGGGGGATTCTCTCTAAACTGACTTAGCAGACTTCTTAACCAAAACTGGGCTGTGCCAACGCAACAAGGATGGAGGCCAAGGTTGAAGGTTGAGAAGCGGGGTTAGAGGAGCTTGACTAGAGTTTGATTAAGGGGAGGATTTTTGTCGAGCCTATGAATGCTGCCAGGGGACAATTGCACAGCTCTGTTAACCTGTGCCCTCAGCACCACTCAGCATCTCTGTGACGTCCCCGGTTCCTTATGCCCTCCTTTTGCAGCTGTTCCAAACCCATTCTCAAGCCTTGGGTAGACTATGCTAGCACAGAAGGAAGAACCCTGGTGTGAACTCTTCCACTCCCTGCCCAATTTCCTGCAGCTGGTCTCCTCCTTCTCCCACTTCTACCAGCCTGGTTTCTATCTTCTGTCTGCAGAAACCAAGGCCAAGACTAGACATCATTTCCTCCAGGAAGTCTTTCTTGGATCCTCCCACCCCTGCCGGCCAACACGAGGTGAGGGTCCCCTCTTGGGGTTTCTGCACAGCTCTGATTTTCACTCCATCGCCCCATACTGGAGCGATTGAGTCACTCTTCATCTTGCCTTCTAGACTGTGAGCTCTGGGGGGGGGGGGGGGGGGGACAGGAATAGTGTCTTCCTTTTCTTCTTTATGTTCCCAATACTTGGCAGAGTGCCTAACACATAGTAGGTGCTTGGTGCGTGTTGAATGAATGAATCCCTTTGCCGTACGAAAATTAACCCATTCGCCTGCATTCTGGATCTTTTCTCTGCCTGCCACCACAAGCTATCAATAGCTCATTCTCTGTGTGCGTCTTCAACCTGCTTCCCCATGGTGTTTTGCATCCTACTGCCATTATTGTCACTATTAATAATGTTAATATTATAGTGACTACTTACTGGATACTTACTAAGTTCCAGGCACTTTGCTAACCACCTTACATGCATGCTCTAGTCTAATCCTTATAATAGGCCTATGAGGGCACTATTGTTATCCCACTTTCCAGATGACATTTAAATATAGTCTCCTTTATTTACAGCATCACCCTTCCTAGACGCTGTATTCTCTGCCACCTGAAGCCGTTGCGCTCTCTCATTATGTTCAAAGTGCCATCTGCACCAGCTGCCTGCACACTCTGACCTCTCTCTCATTCCTACGACACTGGAACTGAGCCCTGTCTACTGTCAAAGCTCCGACTGACGTCACCAGTGACCTCCATGAGGCCAGTACAGTGCCCGCTTTCATGCTTTATCGCCCCAGTTTCTTAGTGGCAGATGACACTGAGGGCCGCTCCCCCTGACTCCTCCCTTTCCAGCTCCCATTTCCTCTGGCCCTGTAAACTGTGTTCCCCAGGGCTCCATTCTCTGCTCCTCCTTTTTTTCCTTCAAGCCTTCTTTCCAGCATTCTCTGTCTCAGCTTCTCTAAAAGTCCCTCTCTGCAGCCCAGGCCTTTTCCCCCTGCTGCCCCGCACCATATGACCAGAGCTTGTTCCCCTCCCCACCCCACAGGGGCCACACTCAGCATTGGATGGGACCTACCCACTTGCTGCCTCCATCCAAACCCATCCCAGCCCCTGCTCCTCCTCCTGTGCTCCCTAACTTGGCCAGCGACACCATCACCTGCCCTGAGACCCAAGCAAACACATCTTTGAGAGTTCTGACTCCTTCCTTTCTCTTCCAGCCACCAAATCACATTTATTGTTTGTGCCAGGCTTCTCCCACGTCTGTTTTTCTTCCCTTCTGTCTTCATCGAGGTTGCCCCAACAATGCCGAGCCAAGTGTCCCCCAAGGAATCAGCCAAGCTCTCCCTCACCTCTGAGCCATTTTTTTTTTAACTTAAAAGAATTACATATGTTTAAGGTGTACAACGTGATAATTGTAGGTTGCTAAATGCATTACAGTCAAGCGAATTAACATATCCATCAACACCTCACATAGTTACTGTGTGTGTGTGTGTGTGTGTGTGAGACACACACACACACACACACACACGGATGAGAACACTTTGGGCCTATTCTGTTAGCAAATTTTGAGTATACCATACAGTGTTGTTACCTATAGACACCATACTGTATGTGAGATCTCCAGAACTGACTCATCTTGCATAACTGAGACTTTGTACCCTTTGACCAATGTCTTCCCATCTCCTCTACCTCCGACCCCTGGTCATCACCATTCTACTTTCTGGTTCTGTGAGTTTGACTATTTTAGATGCCACATGTAAGTGAGATTATACAGTATTTGTCTTCAGCATTTGACTTACTTCATTTAGTGTGGTGCTCTGTGCGCCCAACTGTGCTGTTGCAAATGGCAAGATTTCTTCCTTTCTCTCGGCTGAGTACTATTCCGTTGTGTGTATATACATGATTTTCTTTATCTATTTATCTGCTGGTGGACATTGAAGTTGTTTCCCTATCTTGGCTATTGTGCATAATTCTTCAAAGAATATAGGCATGCAGGTATTTTCTGGGGCTCCTGATTTCAATTCCTTTGGATAATTACTTAGAAGTGGGATAGCTGGATCATATGGTATTTCTATTTCTAACATTTGAGGAAATTCCATACTGTTTTCTAGAGTGGCTGCATCAGTTTACGTCCTCACCAACAGTGTAAAGAGAACGGGATTCTCTTTTCTCCACATCCTCACCAACACTTTCTAGCTCGTCTTTTACCACACGTGTTAGCCATCCGAACAGGTGTGGGGTGACATCTCATTGCGGTTTGGATTTGTATTTCCCTCATGATGAGTGATGTTGAGCATCTTTTCATGTGTCTGTTGGCTCTCTGTAGGTCTCCTTTGGAAAAATGTCTGTTTGGGTCCTCTGCTCATTTTTTAATCAGGCTATTTATGTTTTTGCTATTGAGTTTTAGGAGTTTCTCATATATTTTGGATATTAACTCCTTATAAGGTTTGCAAATATTTTCTACCATTCCGTAGGTTGCCTTTTCATTTGTTGATTCATTCTCACCTCTGGATCTTTACCCCTAGTCTCTCTTTCCTCCTTCATGATTGGTCCTTCTCCCCATTGCTCCTACTTTGGCATACTTCATTATAGAAGTTATCTTGTTGCATTACAAATACTAGAATATCTATCTGTACTCTCTACTAGACGATGAGTTTCCAGAGGTCAAAGATTTTGCCCCTTTATTTTTGTGATGCCAGTGCCAGTGCAGGGATTGGCATGGCTAGGGTGTAACTCAAAAAAATTTTTTTCTCCATACCCATCCTTTAAATGAACGATCAATTCTTGGAGTCAGAGGTAGATCATACAATTCCAAAACCCAATTGTAAGTGACACTTTGGGCTTAAGACCAGAGATACCAGCAAAGGGCATTCTTCTGTGCCTTTCCCTCTGCCTACCTTCTGAGAAGGGGCTCAGGCACTATCGAGAATCATGGGAATGGTGTCTGGAAAGAAGAAAGGGATGCAGTGATACATTCGATGGGCATTTGTGTGTTTTGCCACACTAGTTATCTCAAAACCTGCAGGTCTTTGGATTTAGCTGAGGAGTCAAGGTCAGCATCCATGAAGGTAGGCCTGAATGTTAGTAGCCAGTATTTGTAGGCGGCCTCTATATTTGACAGCTCAAGTTTTTGGTTCTATTTCTTCCATCTCTTTCAAAGGACCCCTGATGTTGAACTCTCTTAGGAAGGAGGATCCTGGTCACATGTGAATAACTGAGAGCATCTGTCTCTGACCAGCAGGACATGCTGTGCTGTTATTAACTGGGCTTGGATGGAAGTCATTTTCTGGTTTCTCCATGCTCTCCTGGTCTCCCAAAGGGACAGAATTCCAGATAGTTATTGGGGCCTGGGAATAGAAGTGAGTCAGAACATCCAAAATCTGTGTACCATATTGCAGAGAATCTGTCTGAGCAAGATCAGTAAGCCCCTCGGGAAATCTGTGTCCCTTTGGACAAGACCCTTCCCTTTTCAGGGGTGAGTTCCTTCATTGGCGACAAAGAGAAAAAGGGGAGTTGGGCTAGATGATTCCGAGGAGCTAGGAATCCATGGTACATGTGACAACCTCTAAGAACCATAAGCTTGTCTGGAGACATTGCACAGGACGGTAATTATAGGGTGGGGTTTCTTCTTTCTCTTCCTTGAGAATTTAATGCCTGGAAATGGCCTGTTAACCATTTTGTACAGATGCCCCCACCACGTGAACATGCCCGGGCTAGCCAGCTGCAGGTTGAAAGACACGTGTCCCAGCCATCCCTGCCACCCAGCTGATCGCAAGCCCATCCTGCAAAGCAGAACCACAGGTAAGACGGATTGTCTGCAGGACCATGAGGGAGTCCAGCTGAGACCAGAATAACTGCCCAGCCAAGCATGACCCTTGCTTTAAGCCCCTAGGTTTGGGAAGAGTTTGCTTAGTGGTAAAACTGGGTTATGGGCAGGAGTGGGCGAGTAGTGTTCCTGCTCCTGACCTTCATGCACAGCTCAACAGACAAGGATGTGGGGGTGGTAAATAAACATGCAAAACAACAGAGAATGGAGCCAGGTTTCTGGATCATAGGTCACCCAACAAGAGGACTGGGGAGGATGGATGAGTGGACGGGTGTCACCAGTGAGTTCCGAGCTGAGTGGAGCCCACGGGCAGCTATGGGTGTGCCTGCAAAGCTCCTCATTTTCTTGCGGGGACAGATACACAGCCCCTTGACTCCCATTCTGGGCAAAACAACAAGCAGGGTTTTGTTTTTTCCGTCCAAAAGGAACTTAACATTTTATAAGACAGCTGCTGAGTCTTACCACAGGGGTGCTCAACTTATGGAGTTTAGGGGCCAAGTGGGAACTATAACAGAGGGAAGAAAAGTGTCTTTGGAGAGAACCTATTCAGAGTTTCCAATGCCCTCTAGCTCTGAAGGGCACCCCATGAGAAGTAGGAATTTGCTCTGGCCCAGCCAGGGCACAGAATGGCAAAGGCAAACAGCTGTTGCTTTGTAAGGGTCTGGTCTGAATGGCTCCACGACAGGGGTTAGTGATGGAATTTTACATCTGCAAGGGGTCTTAAAGGTTGTCTTGCGGGGTGCCTGGATGGCTCAGTCAGTTAAATATCCAAGTCCTGATTTGGGCTCGGGTCATGATCTCACGGTTCTTGAGGTCCAGCTCCATGTCGAGCTCTGCCCTGAGAGCTTGGGATTCTCTCTCTCCCTCTCTCTTTACCCCTCCCCAGCTTGCACTCTCTCTCTGTCTTTCAAAATAAATACGTAAAAGGTTGTCTTGTGAGAAACCTCTGTCCTCCACTTGAACGCCTCATTGTGTTTTTATAGTTATGTTTTTATGGACACAGGCAAAACCCGAATATATTCGCCTTGGAAAGTAGTCATACAGGAGCAACATTGCCTCTTCATGCCATGGTGCCCTTACCCACCCTTGCAAAGGCAGCCATTGTTGGCATCCTCCTGACCCCTCTCTATCTGTTTACATTCCTACAAAAATGGACATATATTGGTGGATCTACTTTCCTATTGCTACCTTATGGGATCATGCCAAACCCAACGTTTTTAAATTTGTTTTTCTCACTGACCGGTTTGCTTTGGAGATCTTTTTGTTCGGAGATCAAGTATGGAGGTCAAATTCATTTTTTAAAGGCCGTGTAGTATTCCGTCATATGGGAATATGTTGGGAAATGTAGATTGCTTCCACTTCTTTGGCTGGTATGAACCCCAAAGCAAGAAATACTTTTGTGCACAACTCTTTGAGCATATGTGAGTATTTCTTTGGGAGGCATCCCTAGAAATGGAATTGCGAGAACAGAGGGTGCAAGCATTTCTCAGGTATGGCGTAATTGGCTTTTAAACCATCTCCACTTGCTGCTTGCTCTAGGGAAGTTATTCAATTACCTTTCCATTTCTTTTCCAATTGATATTGGTCTACTCAGGTTTTGTGTCTTCTTTAGTAAGTTTTGAAAATTTATTTTTTGCCCCAGGAAATCATCTATTACATTTAAGTGTTCACATCTGCCGATAATTATGCTTTCTATTTCTGTTTAGTCTTTTAAAATTTATAACAATCTTCTCTTTGACCCACACCCCTTTTTGTCATTAATATTGTTTGTGTCTGTATTTTTTCTTGATCAGATTTGCCAGAGGTTTATCTGTTTGTTGGTCTTTTCGAAGGGTGAGTTTAATTCTTATTGACTATTTTCTCTTTGGTTTTGTAGCCTATTCGTTTCTTCTTTTATCACTATTAAATTCCCCTACACATCTTTAGAACGATTCTGTAGAGCTTCTGTGTAATTTTTCTGGTAGTATGTTTAATTCGCTTAAAGATGTTTAGCTTTCTAATATGTGCATTTAAAGTTGAACCTTTTCCCTTGAGAACTGCTTTCAATGTATTGCATTCTCATTTCTGTTCACTCTTAAATAGCAATAATTTCCATTTTTCTTTTGTATCCAAAACTTATATTTGAAAAACATATTAAGTTTTTATTTAAATCCCAGGTAACATGCAGTGTAATATTAGCTTCTGGTGTACAATATAGTGATTCAACACTTCCATAAAACACCCAGTGCTCATCACAAGTGCCTTCCTTAATCCCAACCACCCATTTAAACCATCCCACACACCCTTCCCCTCTGGTAACCATCAGTTTGTTCTCTGTAGCTAAGAGTTTGTCTCTTGCTTTGTCTTGCTGTCTTTTTTTCCCATTTGCTTGTTTATTTTGTTTCTTAAATTCCACATATGAGTGAAATCATATGGTATTTGTTTTTCTTATATTTAGAAATATTTTAATATTCCTAAGCAGTAGACTCTTTTTGGCTATCCTTTTGAGGCTGGCTTTTATTTTTTTTATTTTTTTTTTAACGTTTATTTATTTTTGAGACAGAGAGAGACAGAGCATGAATGGGGGAGTGTCAGAGAGAGGCAGACACAGAATCTGAAACAGGCTCCAGGCTCCGAGCTGTCAGCACAGAGCCCGACGTGGGGCTCGAACTCACAGACCGCGAGATCATGACCTGAGCCGAAGTCGGCCGCCTAACCAATTGAGCCATCCAGGCGCCCCTGAGGCTGGCTTTTAAATTTATGGCAGTGGTCTGAGAATATAGCCTGTATGATTTCTGCTTCAGGGAAATTGTTTTATAGATTTTATTTGTGGTGTGTGTGTATTTGTGTGAGTGGCTTAATAGATGGTAAGTTTTGTGGAAATTTCATGTTGGTTTGAGAAGAATGCTATTCTCTCTTTCTCTTTCTCATCAAGTTTATTATTATTATGGTGTTCAAAGTCCCTATGTCTTTAAGGTCTTGGTTATTTAATGAGAGAGAGAAACAAATCTTCCCTTCTTTCCCACCCCTCCTTAAACTTTACTGAGATATATCGCCATAGTATTGTATAAATTCAAGGTGTATGATTTCATTTGATATTATGATTTGATTCGATACACTTACATACTTGATACACTTATATATTGCAAAATGATTACCATCATAGCATCAGCTAACACCGCCATCATGTCACATAATTACATTTTTTATGATGAGAATATTTAAGATCTAGTCTCTTAGCAACTTTCAAGTCTATAGTACAGTATTATTAGCCATAATCACCATGCTGTACATTAGATCCCCAGAACTTGTTAATTTTACAGCTGCAAGTTTGTACCCTTTGGCCAATATCTCCCCATTTCCCCCACCTCCCATCCATGGTAATTATCATTCTGCTTTGTGTTTCTATGGGTTTGACTGTTTTAGCTTCCACATACAAATGAGATGATACGGTATTCATCTTTCTCCATATAATTCCTCTCACTGAGCATCATGCCCTCAAGTTTCATCCCAGTCGTTGCAAATGGCAGGACTTCCTTCTTTCTCACGGCCGAGTACTATTCTATTATATATTGCATCTTCTTTATCTATGCCTCCATTGACACTTAGGTCGTTCCCATGCCTTGGCTGTTGTGAATAATGCTGCAGTGAATGTGAGGGTGCAGATATCTCTTTGAGATTGTTTTCATTTCTTGTGGATATATACCCAGTGGTGGGATTGTTGGATCATATGGTGGCTCTATTTTTAATTCTTTTGAGGACACTTCATACTATTTTCCATACTGGCTGTGCAACTTACATCCCCACCGACAGTGCACCAGGATTCCCTATATTCTACATCCTTGCCCACACGTGTTATCTCTTGTCTTGTACTTGTCGGCCATTCGTGTATCTTCTTTGGGGAAATGTCTGTTCAAGTCCTTTGCCTGTTTTTAAGGATTGTTTGGGTGTTTTGCTATTCAGTTGTGTAAGTTCTTTATATATTTTGGACATGAACTCTTTGCCAGATACATCACTTGCAAATATTTTTCCCATTCCACAAGTTGCCTTTTCATTTTGTTGATCATGTCTTTTGCTATGCAGAAGTGTGATGAAGTTCTGCTTACAGGTGACTGTTGACCAAGGTGGGGGTTATGGGCACCAACTCCCATGCAGTTGAAAATCCATGTATAACCTGACTACCCCAAAACTTAACTACTAGGAGTTTATTGCTGACCAGAAATCTTACTGATAACAACATTAACACATATTTTGTATATTTGTTATTACACACTGCATTATTTTTTTTTTTAATTTTTAATGTTTATTTTTGAGAGAAAGACAGACAGCGTGCAAGCAGGGGAGGAGCAGAGAGAGAGGGAGACACAGAATCCGAAGCAGGCTCCGGGCTCCGAGCTGTCAGCACGGAGCCTGACGCGGGGGCTCAAACTCATAAACCATGAGATCATGATCAGAGCCAAAGTCGGATGCTTAACCGACTAAGCCACCCAGGCACCCCCATACTGTAGTCTTACAATAAAGTAAGCTATAAAAAGAAGATGTTTTTAAGGAAATCATAAGGAGAGGAAATGCACTTACGGTATTACAGGTATATTGATTGAAAAATGTCTGCAACATAGGAAGGCCGGGCTGGCACCGGGACGGAGGGAGCAACAGTCCAGGCCCCTGGGAGGTGATGCTCCACAGCCTAGTGGCTTTGGTTTATCAGTAGCGGCCCCGATGCAGGCTGAGGGTGGCAACAGTGGCCTGGAGGTGCGGTTCGGCTGCCCATCTGCCTGGAAGTGCACCAATTAATGTGGTATATCACATTTATGGTTTGTGGATGTGTAATGATCCTTGCATCTCAGGAATAAATCCCACTTAATCATGGCGTATGATACTTGTAATGCACTTTGGATTTGGTTTGCTAACATTGTGTTGAGAATTTTTGCACCTATACTCATCAGGGATATTGGTCTGTAGTTTTCTTTCCTTGTAGTGTCTTCCTCCGGGTTTGGATTCAGGGTAATACTGGTCTTATAAAATGAATTCGAGAGGGTTCCCTCCTTTTCAATTTTTTTTTTTTTTTTGGGAGAGTTTGAGAAGGATTGGCATTAATTCTTTAAATATTTGGTAGAAATTCACCAGGGAAGTCATCTGGTTCTGGGCTTTTCCGCATTGTGAAGGTTTTGATTACCAATTCAATCTCTTCGCTTGTTATTGGTCTGTTTGGATTTTCTATTTCTTCATGATTCAGTCTTGCTAAGTTGTACATTTCTATGAATTTATCCATTTCTTGTAATCAGTTTATTGGTGTATAACTACCTGTAGTAAGATGGCAATAATTAAGTATTTTGCCCATTTTAAAATTGGATTGAACACTTTCTAACTCCTTCTGTTAGGTCAGTATTCCCCAGATACCCAAAGCAGACAAAAACATCACAAGAAAAATAAAACTATACATCAATATCTCTTAGGAATACAGACACAAAAATCCTCAATAAAATACTAGCAAATTGAATCCAGCAACATATCAAAGGAATTATACACCATGACTAAGTAGGATTTATCCTGGGAATGCAAGATAGGTTCAACATGCAAAAATCTATTAATGTAACCCACCATATAGACAGAATGTAGGACATAAGCCACATAATCATCTCAACAGATGTGGAAACAGTATTTGATAAAATTCAATACACTTTTGTAACAGCAACAATAAAAATTGCCAACGTAGGAATAGAAGGGAACTTTCTCAAGCTGATAAAGGGCATCTGTGAAAAACCCACAACTAACAATACCTAGTGGTGAAGGACTGAAAGCTTTTCCTCTAGGATCAAGAACAAGACAAGGATGTCTTGCCCCTTATATTCAACATAGTACTAGAGCTTTTGGTGGGCAATTAGGCAAGAATATGGGGGAGCAGGGAAGGCATCTAGATAGGAAGTAAAACTGCCTTTCTTTGCAGATGACTTGATCTTGTATGTAGAATCCTAAGGAATCCACTGGGGGCGGGGGTGGGGGAGCGGAAACTATTAGAAGAAATAAACAAGTTGAACAAGGCTGCAGGTGCAAGCTCAAGATTTTAAAAATGGATTGTATTCTTATATACTTGAAATGAACAATCCAAAAATAAAATTAAGAAAACACTTCCATTTAAAATGAATTAAGATGAAATTTTAAACTATACAATATTGTTGAAATAATTAAAATTGAATTGTCTGTCTTTTACTATTGAGTTGTAAGTGTTCTTTAGTGTTCTGGATAAAAGTCTTTTATCAGATATATGATTTGGCAACATCTCCCAATCTATGGCTTGTCTTCGTTTTTTTTTTTAATGGTGCCTTTGAAGTGCAAACATTTTTCATGTTGATGGAGTCTAATTTAAAATTTAAAGAAATGGATAGTTCTTTTGGTGTCTTATCTAAGTAATCTTTGCTTAACCTAAAGTCACAAATATTTTCTCCTAGGCTTTTTCTGAAAGTTTTATAGTTTTAGCTCTTACATTTAGGTCAATGATTTCTGTAGTGTTAATTTTTGTTTAAGGTTTGGGATTAGGGTCTAAAATAATTTTTTTGCATATGGATGTCCAATTGTCCCAGAGTCATATGTTTAAAAAACTATTCATCACTTTGACACATTATTCAAATATCAATTGACCATAAATGTCAGGATTTATTCTTGTATGCTTAATTCTGTTTATGTCTGCCTTTATGTTTGTACTATACCGTCTTAGTTACTATAGCTTTATAGTAAGTTTTAAGATTAGAGGGGCGCCTGGCTGGCTCAGTTGGTTGAGCATCTGACCTCGGCTCAGGTCATGATCTCAAGGTCCGTGAGTTTAAGCCCCTCATCGGGCTCTGTGCTGACAGCTCGGAGCCTGGAGCCTGCTTCGGATTCTGTGTCTCCCTCTCTTTCTGCCCCTCCCCTGCTCATGCTCTGTCTCTCTCTGTCAAAAATAAATAAACATTAAAAAAAATTTTTTTTTAATTAGGGCTTGAAATCCCTTCAAATTTATTCTTCTTTTTCAAGACTTCTTTAGTTGTTCTGAGTAATTTGCGTTTTCATATAAATTTTAGGATCATCTTGACAATTTCTTTTTTTTTAACTTTTTAATGTTTATTTATTTTTGAGAGAGAGAGAGAGACAGAGTGCAAGTGTGGAAGGAGCAGAGAAAGAGGGAGACACAGAATCTGAAACAGGCTCGACTCTAAGCTGTCAGGATAGAGCCTGAATTCACGAACCATGAGATGATTACCTGAGTCAAAGTCGGACACTTAACCAACTGAGCCACCCAGGTGCCCCTTGACAATCTCTGGGAAAAAAAATCCATCTAAAATTTTGACAGGTATTGCATTGAATCTATAAGTTAATTTGGGGAGACTTACCATCATGTGTGAGTCTTTCAGTCCATGAATAAAACATAAATATTTATTTAGTTAGATTTTTTTAGGTTCTCTGAACAATGTTTTGTAATTTTCCATGCACAAATCTTGTACTTCTTTGGCTAAATTTATTTCTAAGTTTGTAATGCTTTTTGATGTTATTGCACATGAGATTGTTTTCTTAATCTTATTTTTGGATCATTCGTCGCTAGTATGTAGTATGTAATCATTGCTATAGCTGTTACTAGTTGCTGAACTTGTTTATTAGCTCTAGTATTTTGATTTTCTACGTGTAAGATTATGTTATCTATGAGTAAAAACAGTTTCACTTCTCTTTTCTAATAGAAAATAGATGCTTTTCATTTCATTTTTTCTTATCTGATTGCACAAGCTAAAACCTACAGTACAAGGTTGAATAAATGTGGTGAAAGCAGACATCCTTGCTTTTTTCCCAATCTTAGGGGGAAAGGATATAGTCTTTCATCATTACGTATGGTATTGGCTGTAGGTTTTTCATAGATGCCCTTCATCAGGTTGAGGAAGTTTTTTTCTATTCTGAGTTTGCTGAGAGTTTTATCATTCATGGGTGCTGGATTTTGTCAAATGTTTTCCTGCATCTGTTGAAGTGTTCAGATAGTTTTGGTCTTTTGTTCTATTGATATGCTGTATTACATTGTTTTGGGGGGGCGGTCGTTAAACCAACCTTGAATTATTGGATAAATCCCATTTGGTCATGCTATGTAATTTTTTTATATGTTGCTGGATTCATTTTGCTAATAATTTCCTGGGAATTTTTTACATATATATTCGTAAAGGATATTGTCTTTGGTATCAGCGTAATCTTGGCCTGATAGAATGAATTAGGAAGTTTTTTTTTTCTCCTCCTTTATTTCCTGTAAGAGCTTTTGAAGGATTTGTATTCATTCTTCTTTAAATGTTGGGTAGAATTCACCACTGAAGCCATCTGGGCTGTCCCTTAACTTGATGGAAAATTTTCAATTACTAATTCAAAGTCTTTACTACTTTAAAGCTATTCATTTCTTTTTGTTTGTTTGTTTCTTTCATTCTTTCTTTATACTTCTTGAGTCATTTTACTAAATTTTTACCTTCTAGGAACCTTTCCATTTCATCTATGCTGTCTAATTTGTTAGCATAAAAGTGTTCATAATATTCCCTTATATTTCCTTTTAATGTTAACAACATCCTGGGCATGGAAGTCTTTGCTTTCTGCTCCAAATAATGTCAATTCCTTCCAACAGGGAGCTGCCAGTCTCATGACATGCCCCACTGAGACAGAACCTCTATGCGGCAGAGCTGGGTGGGCTTGGGGGATATGGAAGCTGCCGCAAACTAAAATGTCTTAGACTCCTTCTGTTTTTAGAAGCACAGCTGATTTGTTGTATGCTTTGAATCTCCAGAATCTCGAAAGGGTGGTTTATTACAATTTGGTTCCATTTTATCATTTCTTTTTGGTCAAGGATTTTCTAGACCTGTCCCTCAGGTATTTCAGAAGTCTTCCCTCCCCCACCTCCACCATTTGCATTTATTGCAATTATTTATGCAAATGCAAAGTTATTCCTGCCATCTCATTTTGCTTTTATATTTACCATATTTTATGTTCTTTCCCCCCACCCCTGTTGCTTTTTAGTGAATTGATTGCATTTTCTTTAATCCCTTTCCCTTTTAAAGATTTGAGAATTAAGGGGTGCCTGGTGGCTCAGTTGGTTAAGTGTCTGACTCTTGGTTTCAACTCAGGTCATGATCTCATAGTTCGTGGGATCGAGCCCCATGTCAGGCTCTGTGCTGACAGCTTGGAGCCCACTTGAGATTTTCTCTCTCCTCCTCTCTCTGCCCCTCCCTGGCGTGTGCTCTCTCTCAAAATAAATAAATAAACTAAAAAAAAAAAAAAAAAAAGGAATTTGGATACTGTTTCTTGTCCTCTAGCAGTTACCTTTAATTTTTAAGTAAATATAGTAAAACCTTGGTTTGCAAGCATAATTTGTTCCAGAAACATGCTTGTAATACAAACCACTTGTATGTGAAAGAGAATTTCAAGAACCATTGGCTCAGTTGTGATCATGTAACATTTGCCATCACATATTACTTGTATCACAAGACATCACTCGTTTATCAAGTTAAAATTTACTAGAAATGTCTGCTTATCTTACGGAACATTCGCAGAACAAATTACTCACAGTCCAAGGTTTTACTGTGCATGCACACATTTTTCTATCCATACTTAGAGTTAATAAGTTTTTATTATATCCCCTCTCCAAATAAAACATAACCTTGCATATTTACAGTTTTCTACTCTCCCCACCTTCTCCCTCCCTACCCTCTGTAGTAACTTCCCATGTTGAGGTCATTTGGCATTTTACCTTTAATCTTCATCTTTATACTTCTTTGTTAAATAATCAATGCCTTTTTAGGTAGCTGTGAATTTTGTTGATTTTTTTTGTTACCCTTCTTTTTTCACTGCCTCTCAGGCCTCACTCACATGGTCATTTTCTAGTCTAGACTTTGTCAACCATAATAAATGAATCAGGACCCAATTCTCCATTTTAAATATCCCACTATCTGACCATCATTGTCTTTCCTTCTGTCTCATCGCTCTGGTTCTCTCATGGCAGGAGATATCCGACTTTATTGAAACTTCCGAATCTTTGACTTTATCTTTATCACCATCCTTCACTGTCTATTTCCCTCCCTACCTGCTTTAAGTTATGCAGACAACACAGTATAATCGTCTCCTTATAAACACCCTTTGCTCCTCTCTCCCTTCATAATTACTCCTGGAACAACAACCCAGTTAAACCCTGGTTTTCTGTTCACTCTATGTGCCCAAGAAGCTGAATAGTACTGAGGAAAATGACATTAAATAACTTCAAATTTGTGACCTTAATCTCACATGGGCACTCAACGCTTTCAGACACTCCTACTACTCTTCCCCAATGCATTTACCCTTCTACCTCTCAAACAGCTATTTTACTTCTCTTTTATCCTTCAGGCTCTCACCTCTTAATCTGAACTTTTCCGACTTTCCCCCTTTCAACTAGGTCATCCCACATATATATACCTTAACATCTCCCACCTTAAATGGAATCCTCTTGATCCAGCACCCTGGCCTCCCGGCTTTCCCATTTCCTTGTTCCTAGTCATAGCTAAATTCATCAAAATATTTGAGCACAAGCAAGCCTTTCAAATTCCTTGGCTCCCATTTTCCCTCCAGCCACGTTCAATCCACACGGACAGGGCTTTTCCTAAGGTTGCCTTTGACCTATACTCTGACAAAGCTGAAGGTCAATTTTCTGTCCTCATCTGACTTCTCAGTGGCATCTGATCCAATTGACTCCTCCCGTCTTTGAAACACTACTGCACATGATCCTGAGATAACACATTCTTCTTCTTCTTCTTCTTCTTCTTCTTCTTCTTCTTCTTCTTCTTTGACCTTGCCTCACTGCCCACACTTTCTCAGACTCTTTAGTTGGCTGCTGCTTCTGTTTCAGATCTTGAAATGCTATAATGCCCAGAGCTCTTTCCTTGGCCCTCTTTATCCAGACTCTATGGGTGGTCTCCTACAGTCTCAGGTGTATAAAAAAACATGTATGTGTTGATGACTTAAATTTTAATTAGCAGACCAGATCTTTCTTCTGAGTTTTAGACTCATATGTTCAACCATCTACTCAACATCTTCACTTGTTTGCCTATCAAACATCTCAAACTTCATACGTTCGGAGAGAGCTAATGGTTATTACATCCTCCCTCATCCTAGTCCCAACTACCCCTTCTCGATCATCCCCAGACTACTATGTGTCACCACCCTTTATGCAGTTTATGATGCCCCAAATTTGGTTAATCTCAGCTCTCTTTCCCTCACACCCCACATGCAGTTTAAAAATCCATATCTCAAAATTTTTCACTTCCTTTATAAATACACTGTCTTCATTTTAGTCCTCCCTCCTCTGTACAACTTTAATAGCCCCCTTAATGATCGTACTGCCTCATTTTGCCTCCATAACAGAATAAAATACAGACGGTGAAATATTTTAGAACTAGAGAAAAGTACAAAGAATAGCATAACAAACTTCCGCATATCCATAATCCAACACAAGAAATAAAATACTATTGATATAGTTGAAGTCTCCATGAAGTCCCTCCCTCTCTCTCCCTCTGGATGTTATTGTCCTTTTTAATTTAGTAATTGTTATTTCCACACATGTCTTTATGTCTTTATACTCTAAATGTGTATATATTCCTAAGCAATATGCAATTTTGCTTCTCATGCTTTATAACTCTATAGAAGCATCATGGGCCTAGAAAATAAGAATAGTTTGCTTCAGAAAATAGTGCTCTGACTTGGGAGGCTTCTAAGTTGCCAAGCTTGGGTCGTGATGTGAAATTTCTTATCCCTTGGCTTGGTATTTTTTTCTTAGGGATGACTGTGACATTTTCTTTCCTTTAAAACAATTTTTTTTTCTAATGTTCACTTATTCTTGAGAGAGAAAGAAAGAGACAGCATGAGCAGGGGAGGGGCAGACAGAGACACACAGAATCCAAAGCAGGGTCCAGACTCCAGGAGTCTTCACAAGCCTGATATAGGGCTTGAACCCATGAACCATGAGATCATGACCTGAGCGGAAGTCAGACCCTTAACAAACTGAGCCACCCAGGGACTCCTACCTGTGACATTTTCCAATGAATGACTACAATTCCCTTTCCTTTCACCTCAAGGTGTTAGGATCCAAATTTGAGCAATTTGCATATAACCTTTGACTCTTATTGTATGGACTGACCCACCCTCTGACTTATTCTAATTTTTCCCTTTATCCCTACAACTCACTGACATTATTTGAAATCATGTATATATTTGTGTGATTACAAAACTTTTTCTAGTAATTGGGCAAGGCCCAGGTAAGTACATAAATAAGTAGATTTGGCAATTCCAGAAGAAAGAGAAGGGTTTTTGATACAGATCCCTTGCATGGTTGTGGTAGTAAACGCTCTTTTTTTTTTTTTTTTCTTGCATTCAGGATTTTATGCTACCACAACTGACCAGGTCACTTTGCATTATCACAGAAGCTAACATGCTGTTTTAATGATAGTTTAGGATTAACTGCATTACTCAAAACTGTACCTTAAAGGACCACAAGTCATCAAACACCTTATCATACAATGTCAACATATGACATCCCAAGTCTCCACTGGCCCTGGAGGAGGGAGGTGGAATAAGGATGTAGGAATTCATATTTATAATGTATTTAAGATCACCTCCATTAAACCTCATGTTTCTTTGAAACAACCCTAGTGTTCACTTTTGAGGAGGGGTACGTACCAAAGTCTGTTGTTTTGTCAGAAGATAAGCCTGTAGGATGACGAGGAGTGTGGTGTTCGTCTTCAGATGTGAAAATGACTGCCACGGGGGCGAAGGACCAGACTTTTTCTGTGTGGCCCCAAGAGGCAGAAGCCAGAGGGTTGGGATCAGTAACAGAAAGAAATTTTCTCATAGTCAAAGCCTGCCAAGGATGGAATGGTTTACACTGTTGGTTGGGTTTTTTTTTTAGGTCTGGAGACCAAAAGAAAAAAAAAAAAAAGAAAAAGAAAAAAGAGAACATTGGTGTGATCAGCTGTGTCCTCTGGTTGGCAAAAACCTAGTCTCCATCAGCTGTGAAGCAAAAAGCTACCACCAGTGCTAAAAAGCTTGCAGACATTCCTATTATACATCTATTAATTGAAGATGACAAATTCTGAAAGTGTTTAAGAATTTCATGAAGATTTAAAAAAAAAAGAATTTCATGAAGCTGTAACAGTGTGGCTGTTTGAGGGAAGGGCGTGTGTCTTCTCAAAGACAGTCTTTTTATCCTCATTTATTCTCTTTGGATTTTCTTGAGGTGATAGATGAAATTGTCCTTTATGCCCATGAAGGGGGCTGTGAGCAGAGCCAGTTCAAGGATCCCCATTTGACTCTGCTATAGCTCACTTGGGCTCTTAGCCCCCTACTCGGAGTGAATCAATGCAAGGGATGAGAAAGGTTTGATCTGTTCTAGAATCTGAAGTGTTAACCAAGGTCAGCATGCCCAGGAAGTGAACAGAAGTGAGTAGACACTGACATACTGGGTGAGTTACCAGTGATACAGTCCATTCTGATTTTCGTATTTATTGTTAAATGTATACCTTATCTTTCAGTAGTCTGGAATTCTGGCAGTCTTATTTGAAAGGCAATATTTCACAGCAAGCGTTAATACTTGTGAATTTGAATTCCATATTCGAACCTGCCTTTCACCCTTTGCACACACGCAGTGGTCACGGCCATCCCATCGGTCAGGGACGGCCAGGGGTGGTGGAAAGACACTGAAGCGTCACGTCAGTGGCACTGTGCATCTCTCCCGTCTGCCCTGGGTCAGCCTGGGGCACCTGCTCAGCCATTCTGATACCCACCGTCCAGGATGTCCCATGGGGAAACCTTAGTCCATCAGGGACAGAAGCTGGCTTCGTCTTCTTCTCCACTTTGCCTTTCCCAGCGCTCCTCTCCTGCTCCTTAGGATCATTTCCCAAAGTGTGCAACTGGCACGCAAGCCCTGGTCCCAGGCTCTGCTTTTGGAAATAAACTAGGCGAAAATACACCAATTTGTTTTATTTGGGGCAAGTTCCTTTCATTTGCTGGACTTCCATTTCCTCTTCATTGAAATGAGAGAATCTGGCTTGCTCATTCCTTCCAGTTTTAAGCGTCTGTAAAGGGAGGCAAGTTGTTAAGAATTCCAGGAAACCCCATCTTCCTCAATAATTCTTTTATCAACACTCAAGTGATTTAACCACAGTTCAGATAAGTCTTCCATAGTTTGAAAGACTTCCATTCTTCCTTGTGTGGGTGCCACAACACTGCTTTATGGCTTTTCATCTCCCTCAGAGCTTCTCCTAAAATAGCAAGAAAAAAAAGCCGTTAGAGACCTCCGCGATGCCAATGCCCTTAAGTCCACGCCCACTACTTTCCCACCTTTCGCAATTACTGCTCCACCAGGGGAGCTCGGAATGGGGTTGGGTGTCCAGAAAGGACCACAACCGTTGCTGAGCCTAATGGTCATGAATGGCGGGGACAGAGACGATGCACTGTCAGCAGACTGATCACCTGGCAGGCTGCGTGCTGTTAGGCACACCCTGAAGATGTGCAGGGGCCTCCACCTCCAGTTCCCAGCTATTGCCAACCCAGCACCCGGGGAGGGGGCGGTCGGGAAGAGAAGGGCAGTCACCTGGACACCGAGTTGGTCACCGGAGGTTGAGCGAGGGAAGTGACCATCTGGCTGGCCCCACCCACCTCTTCTTGGGCTGGATGGAGCTGGCCTTGGGGTCAGCCGTGAACCAGAATTTGTTACGGCAAGAACTTGGGAGCCCAGCTTTTAATCTGGATCCATGAGAGGGTTGTAGTGATTGATGTGGAGGAAGCGGGGCTTGAAGAGCGGGGCCGACACCCAGGTGTGCTGGTCCTTTCATCTTCACATCAAGTGCTACCTGGTGAGTTACAGGGCACAGGCTGAGGGTGGGGGGGCGGGGGGTGAGGGCAGACAGCGGCTGCTCAAAGCAGAGATGGGGCCCCGTAGGCTGAAGATAGACCCTGGCTTCCTGTCAGACAGCTGGCTGTAAATAACAGGCTGCAATTTCCTGGGAGGGGCAGACAGGTAAGAGTCTCTTAGTAGATGAAAGTGCTGGAGGCGATGATATATATAACAGAAATTTAATAAATTGATTTATTATTCATTTGTTCATTCCTTTAGCAAGGATTTATGTAGCCCGGCTCCTCAAAGTGTGGGCCATGGCCCGCAGCCTCGGCATCATCTGAAGTAGAATCTGCATTTGGACAAGACAGCCAGGGGATCCTTGACCCTAAGACCAGACAGAAGGCCTGATCTACAGGAAAACTGTAATGGGCCGCTTTGGGGTAGAGCCCTGCAGGGATGCTGAGAGGGTGCATCTGGCAAACATCACGTCCTCACCGTGAGGTGCTTGAAGAGGGAGCTTCCGAGAAGCCACGTTCCACACCTGCTTTACACCTTTCCAGAGTTCCTAGAACATGTGTCCCCTTTAACAAGGCGAGAACATAAGTGACGAAAGCTCACAGCAGTGACGATACAGCAAGGGGGGGTATCACTGTCTTTTCCTGATGGGGTTTGAGATAAAGCCACCACAGGTCCCGGTCCCTTCTCTTGTGTCCCCTCCCCACCCACTGAAATTCCCTGGATCCTCCTACCAAAAAACCCTGCTCTTTCCGAATGAGAGTCTGTCAGGAATCACTTAGAGCTCTGGGTGAATTTAAATCAATGAGCATTTGCATTTCTCTAGTCTAAACGACTGTCACAGCTATCAAGGTACGGGCCAGGAACACGTCGGGGAAGGCATCTGGGGGCAGAGAAGTCACACCATTTGGGTAAGTTCTGCGGTCTTAGAACGCAGGTCCTGAAAATGACCCTCCCAACATAGAAGTCTGAAAAGCACTTTACAGTTTACAAAAGTCTTTTTTCCCTCGTGCACTTATTTTGTTTGTGATGAGGCTCCAGTTCAAAGAGGTTGTGACTTGCCCAACGTTGCGCAACTAGTAAGTGGTAAAATTGAGATTCCCACCCGGTTCTTCAACTAGAAAATTTATGTTCTTTATATGCTGTTAGGCTCCTTCTACAGCAGGAGAATCCTTGGTTATCCAAGAAACTCCAAGTCCCTCATCTCTTTCCATTTTCCATTAATTCATGCAAAAAGAAATGTATCGAGCACTTTCTTTATGCTGAGGAAAGAGAGCAGCTACAAGAATAACATCTATCTATCTATCATCTATCCATTCATCTATCCATCCATCCACCATCTATTCATTCATTCATCCATCCATCCTATCCATCCATCCATCCATCCATCTGTCCATCCATCTATTCATCTATCCATCCATCCATCCATCCTATTTACCCACCCATCCATCCATCTATCCATCCATCCATCCATCCATCCATCCTATTTACCCACCCACCCATCCATCTATCCATCCATCCATCCAT